>NW_026000019.1:28101847-28196605 GCF_001458135.2 Marmota marmota marmota
CCCCCCCCCCCCCCCCCCCCCCCGGTTAATCCCTGCATCCTCTTCTTTTGAGGCTGAAATTGGCCGGTAACCCCAAAGAATTTCAGAGATCCACTTCTGGGAGCAGATACAGCAGCCACGTGAGATTTTAAAACTTTGGTAATATCTTCTGAGGTCTGACACATTTCACTTTATTATCTTCACATTAGCCCTACGACTTTCTCTGTGCCTGAAATACTTTTACCCCCGCCCCTTGTTATCTTCACTAACTCTAATACACAACTTTACCCAGTTAATGTCCACTTAGTCCTCCGGGCTCAGCTCAAATGTCCCTTCCTGAGAAAATCTTCTCTGTTGTTCCAGACTATATATCCAGTGCCCATATTTTGTTCTTACTGTACTTTATCTCTTTTCTTCATAGCAGTTTTTGGATTTTTGTTTTTAAACATTTCTTTCTGTGATTATTTCATTAATGTCTCTCTTTCTCTATTGGACTGTTAACTCCATCAGGATACAGACCACATCTGATTTTTCTCATCAAATATATCCATTGTGGGGCTGGAGTTATGGCTCAATGGTTGAGCACTTGCCTTGCATGCGTGAGGCACTGGATTTGATCCTCAGCACCAGATAGATAGAAAGATAGATACATAGATAGATAGATAGATAGATAGATAGATAGATAGATATCCATTGTGTCTGATGTTATGCAAATGACAGATGAAGTGATCCATGTATGATATTTTCATTAATTATTGAAAGGCCTTTAATAGCATTACCTGAAATGTGGCAATCCTTTAATATCCTTTAGTACATGTCTCAATACCAAAAATCATTATATTTACTCCTAGAACATTCCCTTAACAGGTGCTATAAAATCTTTGGTTGGAAATGCAGTACAAAAATACTGGTTTCATCACCTATACAGAAAAGACAGTTAAGAGGTAGAAAATGCAAAAGAGTTAATATAATAGGTTTGGTCCTCAGAACTTGAACTTTGGAAGGATCCCACCATTCCCTGACAAGAGTAGCTTACACTGCATAAATTGTTTGCAAACCATTTCATGTGTGCTGAATATCTGCTTGGTTCTGGAATTTTGGTACATGTTAGGCAGAGGATGTCTGCATGACTGTCTGTGGATTAAAGCCCTGAACTCCTAGGCTCAGGCAAGCCTCCCTGGTAGACTACATTTCAGAGGTGTTGCCCAATGTGTTGTTGAAGAAAATAAGCATATATTGTGTGACTCCACTAAGGACTCTTGGAAGCTTGGGCCTGGTCTCTTCTGGACTTTCCTCTATGTACCCTTTTGCCTTTACTGATTTTTCTTTGTGTTCTCTCACTGTAATAAATTCCACAAGGACACTTCTATGCTGAGCTCTATTGACTCCTTTATGAAAATGTTGCTAGAGCTCCTAAAAAGCTTGCATTTACAAAATAGTTGATAAAAATATTCCTCTGGATTGTACAAAGAGGGAGACAGGGAGCACTGGTAAGACATGGTGTGTGATCAACTAGATTTGGCTTCCTTTTCTTCTACTCCATCAGAAGCTGGGCTCTCTGTGTTCCTAGTCTGTTTGTTGCAGGGAAAACTTTAGTTCCTTATTGGCCTGTTTTCTCTTGCTCCCATTTTCCCTTTTTTTTTTTTTTTTTTTTGGGGGGGGGGCACATTTACGTCTGGAGATTTGTCCTTTCCAACTACATTTTTTGGGGGGTATTTAATTTCCCATTTTAGAGGAGCAGCTTTATCTAACACCATTGTCAATCACCCATCCTCTTGGACTCTTCCTTCATTGTCCCTTTGACCAATGAGTTGACCTTCCTCTTGGGCAACTAGGTGGTGCAAGCTTCGGAAGCTGCCACTTCTCCTATCACCAGAGCTGCTGAGACATGTAGCAAGGGCAGAGTGGGAACCTCAAGGCCCTACTTCTCATAGGTTCTGCTGCCTTTCAACATCACCAGCTGGGGACCAAGCTTCTGATACATGAAAATTTGGAGGAAATACCCAAACTATATCCAACCTATTAGGAGCCTACGATTAAAAGAAATCCCAGATAATTGGTAAAGGACAACCTCAGTGCAGAGACAGTTTACAAAGATGAAGTAATGGCTATTTTTTCCAGGGGCGGGGAGCAGATTATGTGAAAAAAAAAAAAATACACACATAAGAAATGGAAAAATCAGAATGCATTCTAGGAAACAAAATAAATTGACAGAAACTGTCCCTAAGAAAACCTAGACATCAAACTTATCAGATAAAGTCTGAAACCATGATGCTAAGTATGCTGAGAGGGGAACAAAAAGAACTTTTAAAAAGTCAGAAATCAGAGTACTTGAGCAACACTACAAACAAATTGGACCTAACAGATATATACAGGCTACTCCACTGAAATACAGCAAACACATAATTTCTCAAGTGCACATTAGGCTACTACATACATTTTCATAAATTTTTAAGAGTTAATATTATAAACTGGTTTATAATATTATAAACGGCAATCCAAGCAACTCAGAGGCTGAGGTGGGAGGATCCCAAGTTCGAGGCCAGCCTCAGCAACTTAGTGATAGTCCTGACTCAAAATAAAAAAAATAAAAAGGACTGGGGATAGGGATGCAGCTCAATGGTAGAATGCCCCTGGGTTCAGTACCCAAAAAAAAAAAAAAAAAGCCATACCACGTCTCTGACAGGAAGTCAGTCTTCCCAGAGATACTTTCAATTTGTTGACTCCCTCAGTGTCTTCAGCACGGGTCTCCACCTCTGAAAGCATGTTCTGGCTGTTCCAATCTCTCCTGCTTGTCTTCTGCGAAAGCTCAGGTAAATATCCACATAGCCCCACATTGTCATTGAGTGACTCCTTGTTTTTGCGCAGTCTGCTCAACCTAAATTATGTAGACACCGCTGTATGGCTGACTCTGCTGAGGGACCAGGTGGATTCACGGTGGCTAACTCTAAACTGCCACCTTATCTGTGCATTGAATGATAAAGGCTGCAGATGGCTTTGGGGGTAACAACTACAACTGAATCTGCCTGTAAGGGATGTGTTTGCAGGGGGCTTTTGTGAAATTGGGCTTTTGTGAGTTAAGACTGTTTGGGGATTATGACCAACATGTTGTACTGTAAAGAGAACTTAGATCAAGAAAGCGAATCCTCTACAGTTCAGCTACCAGGTTACGGTGCAACTTTAGGTCAGTTAATTATACTTTCTGGGCTTCACTCTCCTCATCTAAAATACTTAAAACTTATGATTTCATGTACCCTGAGTTTGGGGGACCCAAACAGAAATAGTTCTTTTTTGTCAAGGGCAAAAATAATAATAATAATGATACATGAGCTTCCCCTTTCTTTGATGCAAATCAGGAGCTAGCTAGCTAGCCCAGCAATGCTTCATATGTCAGTGAGAAAGGACTTACTCAATGTAGCCTTCTCATTGTTCCTGGCTGTCCATCACATAGAGAATATATGTGATGGACTACTTGTGGTTTCCATGCTTGGGAAACCACAAGTAGTTCATTGTAACTGAAGTTCAGTGTTCAAGGAGAGGAGACCAGGCAAGAAGCTGCCAGGTATAGCCCAGGAGTAGCTGATCAAAAGCTAGCATGTAAGAAGTACTTACTTTATTTCAGACACTGGATCAGGAGCTATATGTGGATCACGTTTAGAAGTCTCCTGACAATTCCATGAATTTATACTACTGATAGCCCCATTTTAACATAGAGAAACTGAGGCTAAGCTCATCTAAATAACACCCAAATTTCACTAGCCATCACTTGGAAAGCTCTTGAATACTTCTGAGAAACAATGACCATTGGACGAACCGGTCAGTAGCATAAGAGAAAACAAAGATGCCACCAATGTAGACTTTACTAAACTAATTGGCAATGAAAAAAAAAAAGAGAGAATTTTGTTAAGTCATCCAAAAAAAATATTCATCAGGCATCTACCAAATACCTAGCACTGTTCCAATTTCTGGGACTACATCATGAGCAGGGCAGGCAAAACTTCCTGCTCTTGTGGAACTGACATTTTGACAGGAAGACAAACTATAAACAAGTAAAATAGTACCTTGGATATTGATAAATGATAAAAATGAAATAACTCAATTGGAGAAAGAACATATAGAAATATGGCGGGGAGGGCGGTCATACTTCAGATAGGACAACCAAAAAAGGTGACAATTTTGGGAACAGGGAAAAGCCATGGGGAGGAAGGTAAGTTCATTTTGGGACCTATTAATTTTAAGATGTCAGTGTAACATCCACGAGGAGATGTTACTGAAAGCAGCTGGAAATTTGGGACCAGGGGTAAGGCTGTGAATGGCGACTTGAGAGTTAACACCATAGAGATTACCAATGAATCCAAGGGGAAAGGTGGAATTAGGATAAAACCTTGAGAAATACATAGAAGGTGCAGAAAGAGAATTCTTTCGTTCATTCAAGAGTCACTTCTTGATCTGGGACCAGCAACTCAAGCTTTAACCTCACTTTTCCCTGTTTAAGAAATTGAACTCCTCTCCGGGTGTGGAGGCACACACCTGTAATCCCAGCAGCTCAGGAGGCTGAGGCAGGAGGATTGCAAGTTCAAAGCCAACCTAAGCAACTCAGTGAGAACCTGTCTCTAAATAAAATATAAAAAAGGCTGGGGATGTGCGCAGTGGTTAAGTGCCTCTGAGTTCAATCCCCAATACCAAAAAGAAAAAGAAATTGAACTCCTCTATGAATTATTTGGAATGTCCTCCTGTTAAAACTTCTCTCATTCTCCCTGTTTCTGTGGATATTTCTAATAACAACCCTATGAAATATACAGTTTCTCACCTCCCAGATGAGAAAAGAAGGTACCTAACACTTAAGTGACTAGCTTAGACTCACCCAGCTACAGGAGGAGGGGTAGAAAGAGAAACACACTCAGCTGTGTCTGCAGGAAACGGATGCAGATGTTCCAGGGCCCAGGAAACAAACAGGGGTTACCAGGGCTAGATTCAGGGAGCCTGGCCCCAGAAGCTGTGCCCACAGCCACTTCACTATGCTACCACCTTACACACGGTTACATGTTCACATGCACGTATACATTATTACCCAGCGTTGTGCTAGGAAGAAACTAAGCAAGGCACTGGGGTGGAGGAAACAAATGGATGTGCTCTGGATGGGTGATGAGGAACGATTAGAACTTTGGGATGTAATATCTCCTCTGAGCTTTAAAATTGCTGAGGCTGGCCTCAAATCTTCGACCCCTCTGCCTCAGCCTCCAGAGCTGCTGGGATCACAGGTGTTTGCCACCACGCCCAGGAAGAAAAAGCTTTGAATTTTGATGAAGTACAATTTATCTGTTATTACGAGGTGGCCAGCACCTCACCAGGGTAATTCTTCCTGTGCAGGAGGGGATAAACCACCTGAGAAAATTAAAGTCTGAAGTAATTAGTGAAGAAATAAGAGACAAAGTCAGAATTAGTTTTTAAAGCAGAACACCTGATAGTCTGTCTCTTCCAGTCCTGGTGGGAGGTGGAACAGAACAGTTCAAAAATGGCTCTGGGAGTCTGTTGGGGATGATGGCTGCCACAGGTCAGCCTACCTCCTGTGCTGGGTGTAACCTGGCAGAGCTGAATAGACACTCACATGTATCTGGATGGTCTTAACCAGCAGGATTGCAGATGGAAGTTCCCGATACCAGATTTTCCTATTCACTGGTTATGATGTTGGTCCATACACAGTCCACGGATGGCTCTGGGCAACCTGTTTTTTTCTTTTGTTGCTTGTGCTTTTGGTATTACATCTAAGAATTCACTGCCAAATCCAAGATCACTAATATTCACCCCTATGTTTTCTTCAAGGGTTTTATAGTTTTAAGTCTTATATTTAGGTGACTGATACATTTTGAGTTAATTTTTGCAAATGGTGAGAGGTAGGGGTCCAACTTCATTTTCTGTAGTTGTCCCATACAATTTGTTGAAGAGATTATTCCTGGATTCTCAATTCTATTCCATATAGTCATTTATATGTCGATCCTTATAACAGCACACCACTGTTTTGATTACCATAGTTATATATATAAGTTTTGAAATTGGGAAGTGCAAGTACTCTAATTTTGTTTTTCTTTTACAATATTATTTTGGCTATTTGGGACCTTTCCCAATTCCATATGAATTTGGGACCTTTTGCAATTCCATGTAAATTTGAAGATTGACTTTTTCACTTATGAAAAACAGTCACTGCAATTTTAATACAGATTGCATTGAATCTGTAGACTGCTTTGGACAGTATTGCCATCTTAATATGGTTTTCCAATCTGTGAACATGGAATGTCTCTTCATTTATTCGGGTTTATTTTTAATATCTCTCAGGAATTTTTTTAGGTTTTAGTGTATACATCTTTCTAGTTAAATTATTGCCAGGTACTTTATTCTTTTAATTACTATTGTTAAGTGGAATTTTTTTCTTGGTTTCTTTTTTAGATTGTTCCTTGCAGGTATGGAGGAATACAAGTGATTTTTGTATGTTGACCTTGAATCCTGCAACTTTACCAAGTTCACTTATTAGCTCTGGTTAATTTTTCTGATGGATAAATTTTCTATTTATCCATCAGGCCATACCATCTTTGAATTGAAATAGTACTTCTTTTCCAATTTAGATGCCTTTCATTTCTTTTTTATTTCTTGTCTAATTGCTCTGGCTAGAACTTTCAATATAATGTTGTATAGAAGGAGTGAAAGTGGGTATTCTTATCTGAGATAAATTTCACTCAATTATGATGTATAATCCCCATAAAATATTGTTGGATTCAGTTTGTTAGTATTTTGTTGCGGATTTTTGCATCAATATTCATAAAGGATATTGGTATATAATTTTCTTTTTTGCCTGATATCTTTGTCCTTGGTATCAGGATTGTTCTGGCCAAGTAAAATGAGTTAGGAAGTGTTTTTCTCCTCCTCTTTTGGGGAAGTTTAAGAATGACAGGTGTTCTTTGAATAATTAGAATTTACTAGTAAAGTCATCTGGCTTTTATTTTTTACTTTTTATTCTAATTTGTTATATATGACAACAGAATGCATTACAATTCATATTACACATATAGAGCACAATTTTTCATATCTCTGGTTGTATACAAAGTATATTCACACCATTTGTCTTTATACATGTACTTAGGGTAATGATGTCCATCTCATTCCATCATCTTTCCTAACCCCATGCGCCCTCCTTTCCCCTCCCATCCCTTTCCCCTATCTAGAGTTTATGTAATCCTCCTTGCTCCCCCTCCCAACCCCACTATGAATCAGCATCCTTAGAGAAAACATTCAGCATTTGGTTTTGGGGGATTGGCTAACTTCATTTAGCATTACATTCTGCAACTCCATCTATATACCACATTTTCTGTATCTATTCATCTACTGAAGTGTATCTAGGTTGGTTCCACAGTTTAGCTATTGTGGATTGTGCTGCAATAAACATTGATGTGGCTGTGTCTCTGTGGTATGCTGTTTTTAAGTCCTTTGGGTGTAGACCAAGGAGTGGGATAGCTGGGTCAAATGGTGGTTCCCATTCCCAGTTTTCCAAGAAATCTCCATACGGCTTTCTATATTGGCTGTACCAATTTGCAGTCCCACCAGCAGTGTAAGAGTGTACCTTTTTCCCCACATCCTTGCCAACACTTATTGTCATTTATATTCTTAATAGCTGCCATTCTGACTGGAGTGAGATGAAATCTTAGAGTAGTTTTGATTTGCATTTCTCTAATTGCTAGAGATGATGAACATCTTTTCATATATCTGTTGATTCATTGTATGTCCTCTTCTGAGAAGTATCTTTCAGTTCCTTGGCCCATTTATTGATTGGGTTACTTGGTTTTTGTTTTTTGGGGTTTTTTGTTTGTTTGTTTGTTTGTTTTTTCTTTTTGGTATTATGCTTTTTGAGTGCTTTATATATCCTAGAGATTAGTGCTCTATCTGATGTGCTTGTGGTAAAGATTTGCTCCCATTCTGTAGGCTCTCTATGCACCTCACTGATTGTTTGTTTTGCTGAGAAGAAGCTTTTTAATTTGAATCCATCCACTTATTGATTCTTGGTTTTAATTCTTGTGCTACAGGAGTCTATTAAGAAAGTTAGGGCCTAATCTGACATGATGGAGATTTGGGCCTACTTTTTCTTCCATTAGGTGCAAGGTCTCTGGTTTAATTCCTAGGTCCTTAATCCACTTTGAGTTGAGTTTTGTGCATGGTGAGAGATAGAGGTTTAATTTCATTTTGTTGCATATGGATATCCAGTTTTCCCAGCACCATTTGTTGAAGAGGCTATCTTTTCTCCAATGTATGTTTTGGTGCCTTTGTCTAATATAACTATAATTTTGTGGGTTTGTCTCTGTGTCCTCTCTTCTGTACCATTGGTCTACCAGTCTGTTTTGATGCCAATACCATGCTGTTTTTGTTACTATTGCTCTGTAGTATAGTTTAAGATCTGTAGTATAGTTTAAGATAGTGATGCCACCTGCTTCACTCTTCTTGCTAAGGATTGCTTTAGCTGTTCTGGGTCTCTTTTTTTTCAGATGAACTTCATGACTGCTTTTTCTATTTCTATGAGAAATGTCATTGGGATTTTGATTGGAATTGCATTAAATATGTATAATGCTTTTGGTAGTATGGTCATTTTGACAATATTAATTCTACTTATCCAAGAACTAGGTAGATCTTTCCATCTTCTAAGGTCTTCTTTAATTTTTTTTCTTTAGCATTCTGTAGTTTTTGTTGTAGAGGTCCTTTACCTCTTTTGTTAGGTTGATTCCCAAGGTTTTGTTTGTTTGTTTTGAGGCTATTGTAAATGGGGTAGTTTTCCTTATTTCCCTTTCAGAGGATTTGTCACTGAGATTCAGAAATGCCTTTGTATTCTGCTACTTTGCTGAATTTATTTACTAGTTCTAGAAGCTTTCTGGTGGATTTTTTTTTTTTTGGGTCTTCTAGGCATAGAATCATATCTTCAGCAAATAGTGCTAATTTGAGTTCTTTTTTCCTATTTGTATTCCTTTAATTTTTTTTTTTTTTTTGTCTAATTGTTCTGGCTAGTGTTTCAAGAACTATGTTAAATAGAAGTGGTGAGAGAGGGCATCCCTGTCTTGTTCCAGTTTTTAGAGGGAATGCTTTCAATTTTTCTCCCTTTAGAATGATGTTGGCCTGGGGTTTAGCATAGATAGCCTTTATTGATGTTGAGATATGTTCCTGTTATTCCTAGTTTTTCTAGTGATTTGAACATAAAGGGGTGCTGTATTTTGTCGAATGCTTTTTCTGCATCTATTGAGATGATCATATGGTTCTTATCTTTAAGTTTATTGATGTGATGAGTTACATTTATTGATTTCCATGTATTGAACCAAACTTGCATCCTGGGATGAACCCCACTTGATTGTGGTGCACTATCTTTTTGATATGCTTCTGTATTCAATTTGCCAGATTTTATTGAGAATTTTTGCATCTACTTCATTAGAGATATTGGTCTGAAGTTTTCTTTCTTTGCCTGGTTTTGGAATCAGGGTGATATTGGCCTCATAAAATGAATTTGGAAATGCTCCCTCTTTTTCTATTTCCTGAAATAAATTAAAGAATATTGGTATTAGTTCTTCTTTAAAGGTCTTGTAGAAGTCGGCTATGTACCCATCTGGTCCTGGGCTTTTCTTGGCTGGTAGGCTTCTGATGGCGTCTTCTATTTCGTTCTGATGATGGACAAAGTTTAAAGTGTGCATATCATCCTGATCCAGTTGGGTAAATCATATGGCCCTATAAATTTGTCAATATCTTTGATATTTTCTATTTTATTGGAGTACAAGTTTTCAAAATAATTTCTAATTATCTTCTGTATTTCTGTAGTCTGTTGGGATATTTCCTTTTTCATCATGTATGTTAGTAATTTGAGTTTTTTCTCTTCTTCTCTTCATTAGCATGGCTAAGGGTTTTTCAACTTTATTTATTTATTTATTTATTTAAAGAACCGACTTTTTGTTTTGCCAGTTTTTAAAAATTGTTTCTTTTGTTTCCATTTCTTTGATTTCAGCTCTGATTTTAATTATTTCCTGACTTCTGTTGCTTTTGGTGTTGATTTGTTCATCTTTTTCTAGGGCTTTGAGATGAAATGTTAGGTCATTTATTTGTTGACTTTTTCTTCTTTTAAGGAATGAGCTTCATACAATGAACTTTCCTCTTAGTGTGGTCTTCATAGTGTCCCAAAGATTTCGATATGTTGTATCTGTGTTCTCATTCTCCTCTAAGAACTTTTTGATCTCTTCCTCGATGTCTTCTGCAACCCATTGTTTATTCAGTAGCATATTATTTAGTCTCCAGGTGTTGGAGTAGCTTTTATTTTTTATTTTATCACTAATTTCTAATTTCATTCCATGATCTGATAGGATGTAGGGTAGTATCTGTCTATTTCTTAAAACAAACGTTTACTATTAAGACATTTACAGTTTGGTCACAATGCACAGAAATGGTGGATTCAATTATCATCTACAATGTACTCAGTAAGTTTGTAAAAGGGTTTACAGTTTCTGATGGTGGCCAAAGAACCGGGGGTGAGGAGTAGAATGATATGCTGAGGAGGTAGGAGGTGAGGATATAGAGTTATTATATCTTAGGAAATGTGAAAGAGAACTCTAAAGAGAAAGATTAGTAGCAGAAGAAGGGAGAAGTAATTTGGGATAGACAAATAAGTGGAAAGACAGTAAAGGGTACTAAAATAAACACACATATATATTAAGAAAAATAAAAAATGTTAAAATAGTAGAAATTGGTGGAAAAAAAGAAAAGAAAGAAAATACAACACAACTGTAATGTACTATTCAGACATCCCAGTCCTCAAAATCCTAATTCATGCAAAGTACTTGATTTCACATATGTTGGGGATGGAAAGGTGGGAGAATAGAGATGGAAAGGAGAGAAAAAAAAATCTTGAGGAAGAAACAGGGCTTCTTTTGTTTGGAGATCAGTATCTTTCCCGCTTCCCTTCTCGTCCAATAGCTGGGGTCTTCTGTTGTTTAGCTGGTATCTCCACGCTCAGGATGGTGAAGGAAATCAGGGGGTCACTGTGCCGGGGTAGCAGCTGCTGGGAAGGCGGGAGTTAGAAACTGGGCACCCGGCCAGCCGGAGCTCCAAACTGGGAGTTGCCCTTACTGAAGATGGTGATGAAGGTGGCCCAAGATGGAGGCACCTGCTTTCAGGGGTGCGGTGTTGGGTCAGGTGGGATGATCCAGGCGATGGGGCTAGAGTCGAGCTCTGTGGAGTGCAGTGTATGGCTGTTGGCTGACTTCAGAGCCTGTATGAAGTTCCCAGGTGCAGGCAGGCTACTTCTTGTAGGGGACTAATCCCTTTGCTGCAGAGTCCCAAGATGGTAGCGACCAGGGGAGCCCCATGTTGGTAGATGGGGGTTCACACGAGAGTGGTGGCTGGATTTCCTACTCGTGGGAAGCTGCCGAGTGTCCTGCATGGGAGCAGCTTCGGTGATTTCTGCTCAGGTGGGTGGCCAAAGTTCTGTGCATATGCTGCTGCCACTAGTGGTCTCACTCAGGTACCTGGTAGTCCTGTGTAGGCAAGTCATTGGGAGACCTACTCTGTCACTGAGACCTGGAGCCCTGGAAGGGCCCAGGACCATGATTCCTGTGTGGGAGCAGGAATATCACTTGCAGAGAAGCAGTATTCTCACAGCTTGAATCCCAGGTCACAAAGTGACACAGAATGCTGCCTCCCTCTGGCCCACCATCTTGGATCCTCCCCTCATCTGGCTTTTCTTTGTCAGGAGATTTTTGATTACTGATTGGATCTCTTTTCTTATCATAAGGTTCTCTTAGGTTTATATTTTTTCATATGTCTGATAGTTTGTGTGTTTCTAGGAATTTATCTATTTCATCTATATTATCCAATTTGTTGGTATACAATTATCACAGTGTTCTTTTATCATCATTTTTATTTATGTAAGTAATACAGTAATGTCCCTAATTTCATTTCTAATTTCAGTAATTTGAGCCTTGTCAATTTCTTTTTCTTGGCCAATCTTCTCCAAGAACCAACTTTTGGTTTCATTATTTTCTCTATTATTTTTCTATTCTCTATTTTGCTTATCTCTGTTATAGTATTTATTGTTTCCTTCCTTCTGATAACTTTTGGTTTAGTTTGCTTTCCTTTTTTCTAGTTCCTTCAGGTGTAAAACTGGATTGTTAACTTGAAATCTTCCTTATGTTTAATGTAACCACTTACAGCTATAAATTTCCCTCTGAGCACTGCTTTTGCTGCATCCCATACATTTTGGTATGCTGTGTTTTCATTTCCTCCTGTCTCAAGATACATTCTAATTCCCCTTGTGATTTCTTCTTCGATTCATTGGTTGTTTTAGACAATGTTGATTAATTTTCATACATTAATGAATTTTCCAATTTTTCTTATGTTCTTGACTTCTAGTTTTATTCCTTTGTGATAAGAGAAGACATGATTTGAGTCTTTTAAAATTTGTTGATATTTGTTTTGCAACCTAAACTATGATCTATTTTGGAGAATGATCCATGTGCATCCATCTTCTTCCTGGACCTATCAGATCTCCTTCTCTTATAATTTTAAAGACAATCTTTGTGAAATATCTCAATCTTACTGCCCTTTTTACATTTAAATCTCTTGAGATCATTAGTCTCATTCTTTTTTTACCATGACTGACGCCTCTATTTGTGCTCCTGAACCCTATCTTGGCTTCCTCTCAGAAATGACACTCTAATCTCAACCTACCTAGCCTTCACTGAATCCCCTGGACCAGATTCTGGGGAAATAAAGTGGTAAGACATTATTCATATTCTCAGAAACATATCATCCAGTGGGTGAAATATGGAAACAAGTATATCTATTGAGTTAGAAACTGTGCTAAGTACTAGGAATCCAGAGAAAATAAGCATAATGTTTTCTCTCAAGTTTATGGAAAAAGGAGGAAAATAATCTCATAATTACAACAAAGAGACAGAAACGCAGACTAATAAATATGGTTTGCATGCCCTAATTTCTAAATTTTTACTCACTGAATTAGCATAGAACTGAGCAATTAATAGAATAAATAACTTGTTAAATAAACTAATTATTGCAATCTATAAAAGCAAGGGAACTTAAAGGAGTATGCCATGCCAGAGAGGCACAGTTCCTGGTGAGTAAGTACTTGAGCCACTAGATAAATCTAGTGTCTTTACTAAGAAGAATTTAGCTTAACATCCTGGACAGAGAACCCCCAAGAGGAGGGATAGAGATGTATCCATTCACTCCACAAATATTCACCACAGTGGAAAAGACAGGAAAATCCTGTGTATGAGTCAGATTCTCACCACTGTGACTAAAATACCTGACAAGAACAACTTAGGTTTATTTTGGCTCACGGTTTCAGAGGATTTAGTCCATGCTTGACCAGCTCCAAGTCGAAACATCATGGTGGAAGGATGCAAAGGAAGAAAGGTGCTCAGCTCATGGCAGCGAGGGAAGAGAGAGCGAGAGAGAAAGGAGAAGGGGGCTGGGAAATAGATAAACCCTTACCCCAGTGTGCTACTTCCTCCAGCTGGGTCCCACCTCCCATAGTCCATTCAGCTATCAATGGATGGAGCCCCCATGACCCCAATCACTGCTTAAAGACCCACCTTCAAACCTTGTTGCACCTGGGCACCATGTTTCTAACACATGAGCTTTGGGGAACATTTCAGATTCAAACCACCACAAGAGCTTGCCTCCATGAAGATTAAATCTCAGTGGAGGGGAGGAAGAAAAACCAATGCACATTTGTGTGTTCTGGTATATACCACATGATAAGTACTATGGAGAGAAATAAACCCAAAGGCAGCTGGGTATGGGTGGAGGTTGATAGTGAGGAAAGCATGGTCACAGAAGGCCTCTTGCAGAGGGAACATTTGTATTAAAGACATTATGAAGGCAAAAGAATGAGTTGTATATCTACCTGGAAGAAGTGTATTCAGGCAGTGGTAATTACAAGGGCAAAATCCCTGGTCTATTTGAAGAATAGCCAAGCAAGTTGAAGCAAAATGAACAAAGGAGAATTACAGAAATTTAGACTGAAAAGAGAAAAATGGCCAGATCACTTAGTCTTTATGGGTTATTGAAATTATTTCGTTCGTTTAGGTTTCATTTTGGATGTGTTGTTGTTTTAATTTTTTTTTCTAAATACAAAGAGAAAACTGTACAAATCCTCATTACTACCTCAATGAAGTATACAATGAATGCCTATATAGCCAGACACAGGTCAAGGTCCAAAACATCACCAGCCCCTCGGACCCCTCTTTATGTTCCCTTCTATTCACCTCCCTCCTTCCCAAAGGAAATAGCATAGATTTGTTTGCCTGTTTTACAACTTCACATAAATGGGATCATAACATTGTGTGTGTATGTGACTGAATGTGGCTCAAAATTTTGCTTGTCAATAAATAAATAAACCCCAAGATAAAACAAAAGATTTGGCAGGTGATATTCACCCATGTGATTCCCAGAGGGATCAGGGCTGAAGATGACCACAAATTACAGTGAATTGAATTACTGATGGGAAAGATGTAGTGCAGAAGGGAATGGATGATGGCAGCATGGAATCCATGTGACAATTCAGGAAAGGAAACAGAAATGCAAGCTCCCCTAGGAGCTGAGTGTCACACACACACACACACACACACACACACACAGCTCCTTTCCTGAGACATAAGAGATCCCAAGAAGCCCTGATTATGGTTACTTATTCATTGACACAAACATCGTCTTTAAGAATCAAGACTTTCGCACTCTTTTGGCTCAAATGTTGGGTCTCTGAAATAGGTTTATGAGAATGCATCCATGATGTGCTACTTTAAAAATTTTTTTATCAGTTTTAACTCCTCAATCACTAGGCTGAAATATTTTTTAAAGATTTTTTTAAGATGGACACAATATCTTTACTTTATTTATTTTATTTAATTTTATGTGGTGCTGAGGATCAAACCCAGTGCCTCACATGTGCGAGGTAAGCTCTCTACCACTGAGCTACAGCCCCAGCCCCTAGGCTGAAATCTTTTTGAGAGCAGGAAAATAATAAAAGTAGTTGAAGTCAGAAGACCTAGGTTTGAATGCTGATTTACTATTCTTGAGCCATGTAACTCTGGGAAAGCTAGATAACTTTTGTGTCTTAGGTTTTATTTGTAAGTAGAAATAATAATCCAATCTATTAGCCTCAAAGAATTGTAGTTGGCATCAAATGAAATAATGCATGTGGAAAACTATGTATGCAGTAAATCTGTTATTAATCCTCTAAATTAAGCAAGCATACTATATGGACAGTCGGCAATCAGTAAATGTCCAGCTGTAATTATACTTCATCAGCAAAGACTTGAAGTTTTTGGAGTCTGTGCCAGGGAGTTGATGTAGTTCCATGTCCCTCACCACCTGATGCCTAAGGACTCGGGCGTCACGGGCCATCCATGGGTTGTGTATGTGAGCGATGCACATTTGAGCATATGAGAGGACTGGCCTGCAACACAACTGTTGCGTGTTCTTTGGGCCATGCAACCCACATGTGCACTTTGCTCTTGCTATGCCTGTGTTCCCACACAGCACCTGAGACAGGTGTGACTTGCCAAGATGCCGATCAATCTCCTGACTGCAAGACATCACACTCAACGCCTTGAAACCTGCCCCCTTGCCTTATTTGGAAAGAACATTCCATTGAAAACCTCCTTTTGTGTGCACCCCCTATAAAAAATAAAAAGAATTCAGGTGGCTCGCTCTCTTTCCAACAGACCCCTAAGGTCGAGAGCCATCTTAGATTTAGAAAAGGTATTTTCTGTGTGCTTGCGAGCTTTCTTCGCCATTTTATTAAGTGATTGGTGTAGCCAGCTCTTGTGAACCCAGCTCAGGTCACCAGCCTGGCTAGCTGGCGATACTCAGGGGCTGGGATAATGAAGTATGGTCATGGCCCAGGAATGACCAGCTAGTGTAGAAGTGGGCACGGGGCCAGGGTCATCTGCCAACCCACCAAGAATGCCAGATGTTTTGCTGGAGGTGGAGCCACTGGGGCTGTGATTATCCACTGTCAGACTCCTAACCCTTTCTCTCTCCCCATTTTCTCTCTGGGCTTCAGTTTGAAAAAAGCTCTAACACATTGGCAGAGATGGAGGAAGAGGCACAGGAACTGGAAGATTGCCGTGGACGGTTTTATAGCCCTTTCCTTCTGTATTTACAGGGAATGCAGCAGTTTCACGATGCACCTCTCCCCCAAGGATGGTGAACGGGATTCTGGGGAAGTCAGTAACTTTCCTCCTGAACTTTCCTGCGGATAAGAAAGCCAATGTGATCAGCTGGAATTACAATGGAATAAACGTAGCATACATACACCTAAATGAATTAGGAGAGACACAACACCTGGTGCCCTTTAAAAACTGGAAAGAGCGACTAAACTTCACCCAGACATACTCCTTGCATCTCAGCAACCTGACGATGACAGACGCAGGATTCTACGAAGCCCAGATAAACACAGAACCTTCTCTAACGGTTTCCTGTTACACTCTGAGGATCTTCAGTGAGTCTAAATGTGGGGTTTCATTTTATACGTACTAAAAAAAAATTTAGATCTTTCAATCCTATGTGACTACAAGTGTGTATTCTAGTCTACTGGTAAAGAGGATGGTATTTGGAGTCAGAATGAGGTCCAGTGGAGAAGCAACTCAATGACACTGCACAACCAAATAGTGGCAGAGCTGAGAATAGATCTGTCTTATGGCGGTCCATTCAGCATCACCTCCCTTCCCCCTGTCCAATAAAAAGGGCCCCTTCAAACAGAAATGTAGTATAATTGATGGACATGAAATATTTATAATACCGTTAACATGTTCACCACATGTATCTGGCATGTGACCCTCACAAAGTCTCCATGAGATGCAACCCTTTTGCTTGAGGCATCATTTTGGTCACAAGGTTATATAGGAACTTGCCTACAGTCACAGAGATGGTATGTGATAGCACTTCCCACCTAACCAGACTGCCACAATACTTCACTTTACCCAAAGCCTAGACTAACCCAATAGAGGGGTCTGTGTGCAGAACAGTGGTCTACCTAGGAAGTGCTCTGTGAGGGTGAGGCAATAAAGAGAAAAGTCTTTTCTGTCAATGTTGTTTGACCTTTAACAATATTTTCCCCAGATGGCTCATGTTGACCTTTAGGGGGAAAAAATGCCTCCCCAAGATTAAACAGTGAAAATATCCTCAACATAGAATTAAGGAAACTGTAATGAGATAATGTATAAGTTTATATCAAAAAAATATATATAGTAATCAGTGATGTTCAAAGAGCCAAAAATGACTTTAGGCTATTTTTCAAAAAATCACTTCCCAGAGATGTTTTACAAGGGGTTCAAGCATTAAGTTGGCCACCAGACTAGGCAACTTTAAAGACCACTGAGACTGTATAATTACTACCTATCAGAGATCCCACAAGGTCTTAAATTCATCTGGAAGCCTTTGGATTAAGAGATGTTATCTCAAAAAAAAATTGTTAAAATTTCTCTACAAATAGGACACTCATAAACATTTAGTGCACAGTCCCTGGATATTTGATGAGTCTCTCATGTTAGATGAGTCAAAGTCATGTTCTTGAAATAATATGACATGGAACAGGTAAATGTTGTAGGAGGAAAAAAGGATGTCTGGAAAAATTCTCAGCAAGAGATTCCAACTAAAGGGGCAAAATGGTACCAGGTCAAGGTATTCATTTTCTGAGGTTGTTCAGACCCAAAACAACAGAAATGTATTTGTATTCTTTCAAAGTTCTGAAGACTGAGAGTCCAAAATCCAGCTGTGGTCAGAAGTGTACTCCCACTGGAGGCCCTTAGAAAACTCTGTTCTCTCCAGCTTCTGGTGGCATTCCTCATCGTCCCACTCTCTGTCTCTGTGGCCACATCACTCCTCTCTTCTCTGTGATTTTGCCTCGTCTGTCTCAAATATCCCTCTGTTTTTATCTTGTAAGGACACTCATCATTGGATTTAGGGCCTCCCAGAAAATTCAGGATTACCTCCTTATCTACTACATTCCTTTTGCAAGGCCCTTTCTCCAAATAAGGTAATATTCATAGGTTCTGGGATGTATCTTTAGCCTTTATAGACAAGATCACCCTCCCTGATCATCAAGTGACCATCAAGGCAGTGCTAAGACCCTGAAGAGAAGTGAGACTCATACTATGGAGAGCCCAAGATCAGACACCACACCAACATTTGCTGAGACAATGTCCTGACACAGTGGAGAAAACTAAGCATGAATTCTCTTGCAACAACCGCATTCCTGGGACTCCATGCCAATCCCTTTCCAGGGCTTTTTACCCTAAATGTTTTTTTTAGTTCGTATTATTTCTCCTTCAAAAGATCACACACAAAGAGATATGTAAGCTACAGCAATTCGCTTTACAAAGAGTGAAAAGGAATTTCCAAAATGCAATAGATAGATCTGTTTTTCAATATTGACCAATCGTCCCTCGGCATGAGGATAAGGATGGCAGAGATTAATGTTATAAGCCAATACCAGTGAATGGAGAGTAACTGACCAGAGTTTAGTGTTAAAAAAAGATGTTGAAGTCTTGTTAGGTTTATCTACTGAGTCAATGTGGACCATAAATAATGCACATGTACTCTTCTAGCCACTTAGAATAAATACATCAGTGAGCAAAACACACAAAGATCCCTCCCGCCCCCTGACATTCTGTATAGGGAATGGAGGCAGGTAATAAATAATACATGTAATATATAAACAAGTGTATGTAAGAAAGCCATGAGTTCTATGGGGAAAAGGGAGAAATTAGAACAGCATAAGGAGCTTCAGGAGTGCCAGGAAGCAGGAGTCCATTTTAAAGAGCGTGATCAGAATAGGCCTCATTGAAATATGAGGCAAGGTCTGTTGAAGTGAGAGAGTGAACTATTCTGATATCTGGAGGAAGAGCACACCTAGCAAGTCTCCCCTGTGCCTGGCATGCTCACAGAACATCCAAGAGGCTGAATATGAAATAAGGGGATGGTACATTGTAAGGTCCTGAGAGTCACCACAAAGACTTTGGCTTCTATTGTCAGTGACATTGAGGGCCATTGGAGGGTTTTGCAAATAATCAATACGACTTTGACTTTGTTTAAAGAATACCTTTGGTTACACTGTTGAGAAGCCATTGGACCAAGAAGGAAGCCATTGCAATAAGTCAGGCAAGAGTTGGCGCTGGCTTGGACCAGTGTGGTAGCAGCAGAGGCAGTGAGAAGAGATTGGATTCGGGGTATATGTTAAGGAAAAGCCACCAGAACTTTTTTGATTTGAGTATGAGATGAAGGGATGCGTCACAGATAATGCCAGAGATTTTGGCCCGAGGGAATGAAATTATTATCCCTAAATGGGGGAAGGGTACAGATTGAATAGATTCTAGACAGAAAAACAGAAGTCCTTTTAGACTTTGTGATATACCGAGTTTGTGATATACTCATATCCAGGTGTAAATGTCAAATAGACAGGTGTATATTCGCTACATGGGAAAAAGTAACAGGACATATTTTTGAGGTCAGCCATGGACAAAAGCCATGACATTCATGCCATCTATTTGTCATCCCTGTGCTAGGCACTGTCTCCCTTAATGCTCATAATTACCTGAGAAGTCGATACTATTGCCTGATCTTCCAGAGAAGGAAACTTAGAGATATTAATAATCTGTCCATAGTCATGTGAGCAGCAAACAATAAAGCCATGATCCTATCCCAGATTTTCTTGGATCCAAATCCAACACTCCTTCAGTACACAAGAACTCCATTCTAGCAAGTTATAAGTACATTTAATTCCATAACTTCTCAGTTAAGTCCTCCCTCCCCTAGTGCTGGGGATCAAACCCAGGACCCTTTATATGCTAGGCAAGTACTCTACCACTGAGCTACACCCCCACCCTTCGGTTAATTAAGTTTAAAGCACCACTCACTCTCTTCTAACCAGAGAGTCAGAGCCAGTCTGTTCTTTGTGGAATCACCTTGACTTCTACCCCCAGGTCAAGACTAGGTTAGGGCCTTTTTTTGTCTTGCTCTCACGTCTCCACTGGTTCCTTGCCACTTCGAGGCAACAGCTGCTTCTCTGGGCAACACTTTCCAGTCTTTGGTCTCAGAAATTTCTGCATTTATGTCAATTCGAATGGCAGTGTAGGGCTGGGGCTGTAGCTCAGTAGCACAGCATTTGCCTAGCATTTGTGTGAGGCACTGGGTTTGATCCTCAGTACCACATAAAAAAATATATAAATAAAATAAAGGTATGCTGTTCATCTACAACTACAAAATAATTTTTTTAAAAAAAATTGACAATATATTTGCATTTATGTGCTCCCCAGTCTCTAAATTGTCTTTATGAGAGGTATTGTTCACAGATCAGAAGGTACCCCAAGGATTAATCTGGAGCCCAGAAAGGTAGAGAGACCAGTCGTCTCAAATTACCCAGATAGTCTCTCCCTTCCCATTTATCTTTCCAGTTACTCCGTCTTATACTGAAGTCTCTTTCATTGGTCACCCCAGACTTTCCTACCATCAATTAGATGATACAAGGAGAGTCTTTTAGAGTATACAGGCCATAGTATACAGCAGAAGTGAAATATCAAAACATAAATGCAATGAAAAATGTTTAGAGCAGTCTTAACTGAGTCATTCATCCTTAACCCACGTCTCTTCTCTGTACACAGGACCACTGAGTAACTTACAAGTTACCCATCACGCTCAACTGTCTGGGAATAGCACCTGTGAGATCCACCTGACCTGCTCTCTGGAGAATCCAAATGATACTGTCTCATTCGGGTGGAAGCTCTCAGAAAACAGCTCTCTACGAGAACCAAACCTCACTATCTCCTGGGACCCCATGAGTTCCAGTGAACAGAACTACACCTGCATAGCTGAGAACCCGGTCAGCAATTTATCATCCTTAGTCACTGCCCAGAGTCTCTGCACAGGTAACAGTCAGCCTCAGGTGTCTCTAAGAGCCTTGAACAACTGTGGGGTGTGCCATGTCCTCAACACCCTACAAGATTCCCAAAACAGCGGCAGTGGGAGACAGCCAAACAGCAGCTAAGGGTGGGGTGGTAGGCAGCTTCTGGGGCCCTGTGCTTCTCACTACCTCCTAGTCTCTCCCTCCTCCTTCCTCCTCTGCAAGCCCTTCTCTGAGGGGGGCAGGGGGGAAGGACTCAGAAAGCAGGGCTTTCACCATCCAGGATCCTGCCAGAGTCCCAGAACTCTGGGTACAGATGAACCCAAGAGACTCTGTGAAGGCCCCGAGAAAAACACTCTAGTACTCACTCTAGGTGTCTAAAGAAGTTCCATTTCTTTTTTTCCCTTTTCAGGTGTTAAGAAAAATGTAAACTGGGTCAGAACATTGATTATGATTCTGGTTGCTTTGTTTCTCCTCGCCATTGCGTGCGCACTGGCTTCACGGGCTTGGAAGAACAGAACAGGCAGGTGTACTTTCTCCCTCCTTGTCTCTCCTCCCAGGTTGCAGGTATTTAGAGTTTGGGGCCTCTGATTGCTAAGAATCTCTTACAGAAAACAGGTGAAGGGTGGAGAGCAAGCAAACCCTAGCTCAGCTATGCAGGGACGATCCTAGGGGTGTGACCGAGCACCTGCTAATATCCTAAAGGAGGTGTCCTACTGGGAGAACTAGGAGCCCGCCTCAGGGTCCACTTGCCCACCTACCCTTCCTTTGGGGCCCCTTCCTCCACATTGTCTAGAGAGGCACCTATTGGGGGTGGGGGATAAGAAGGCCTCTCTCAAACATTTCAATTTCCTTATTTATTTTTCAGGCTCCCTCCCTTTGCGTACTCAGCAAACTCAGCATCCTGGTGAGCACCCAGACTTTAAACTGCTGATCATAAAGCAGGCAGGGAAAGATGACAGAAAGAGGAAGGAGGCTGGCAGGAAGTCAGAATGTCACTACTCAGATGCACCCCGCGGTGCAAGCTCACAAGCACGTACCATGGACCTCACACAGTTAGTGAGATCGGAGTCCCTCTCCTCCCTTCTGATGCATAAATTTGCTCTAGTGAAAGGGCTGGTAGCCGGCTCCATTTGCACCCAGAAAATTCTGAGCAGAGAAAAAAAAATGAGCATCAAAGACTCAAAACCAAATTGCCTGTGACTGCGTTACTGCTGGTTAACCAGGGTTTGGACCATGGATAGACACGGTGGAAAAAGAAAGTGTGATCTAGAGATGCAAGTACAGGCTCTGGGCTCAAACTGGCTTTGAGTCAGAGATGCGAGATATCGTGCTTAGGAAAGAGCCTGAGGACTGGGGTCAGAAGACACACATTCGAGTTCCTGTTCCATCACTTCCCATGTAACTTCACACAAGTCAGTGGAGATTGGGGGGCCTGCAGTTCCTCATCTCTAATATAATCGAATTCACCTTAAGGGCCTGTGAAGGGTTAATAATGTTTCCTCGGGGAAATAATTGGTTACATTATGCTCACAGCATCTCCAGCTCTTCTGTAGATAGTGATACTTAGTCATTCACACACGAAGCCCGAGGACACCTCTGAAGCCCAAGGGCACCTCAAGACCACTCCCCACTCAAGAGAGGCGGTTAGAAACAAACCACATGATTAAGAAGGTTCTGGTTCAACCCAGAACTGTCCAAGTGAGCCCTAAGGAAAGGGGAGGCTTGGACAATTGCCTCTTTGGGGACAGAAAGTGGTCGGAAAAGGCAAGGTACTGGGAGAAGCAGTCCCAAAGTCCTTCTGCCACTGATGGTGCCTCTTTGTCTTAACAGCAGAGCCTCTACAGAACACAGAGTGCACATCAGTCTCTCCAGGGAGCACCGTGTACGCACAGGTCACGTATCCAAACCTGGTGAGTCCTTTTAGATTCATACTACATCACTGTGGCTGTTTTTTACAGGGATCGCTCACAAACTTATCACAGTCACAAATCACCTGACGGCTGACATCCACTACTGAGAGGAGAGGGCAACAACGGGGGTCGCAAACACAGCACAAGACCTTTCCAGGGTCTGCTGCTTCCGCAGTGAACATTTATTCCTTCTTGGCTCTCCGCTCTTCTCTGTTGGGTGCCTCAGTAGGTCTTGTCCCCTCGGTAAAATTACAAGCTGTCAGAAAGGGTGAATTAGATTTTCTTTTCTGTTCTCCTATAGGCTAGCATGACACTCAATTAATATGTACAGGATGGATCCGAGTTCCACTGAGTTTGAGTGTTTCCATGGAGACAGTTCCATAGCAGGAAGCTTGTAGAGATGTTAGGGGAGCTCAGAAGTAGTCTCTCAAGAGGGCAAGAGGGACCAGAATCTGCAACCCCTCCACGGTAGGGGAGACTAAACCATGAGCAGCTCTCCTCTCCTCTACCAACATAATGGGAAGGCCTTGGTGGAGCATTGGAAACTCCTCGGTCCCTGCTGTTTCCACCACCCCCTAAATAAAACATCTATATGTCACGTTTCTAAATAACACTATACTGTTGAGAGTCGCCTGTGAGTTGTATGTGGACTGTATTGCTCATCGCAGACTAGTGAATGGGATAATCTGGTGTCTGGGAACTTCCAGTGGACATTTCCTCTGGTTGACTGCCCAGACACATGTGAGCCCTATTCCACTATGCCTGGTCCCACACAGCACCAGAGATGGGGTGACCTGCTATCCCACCCAACCGCACAGCCCCCTGAGATTGGTTTGACCTGCCAAGATGCCATTCAACCTGCTGACTGCAAGATGTCAGGATGCAAGACTCCACCCTTGAAACCTTACCCTTGCCTTTGATGTAAAGCCATTTTCTAATTGTCTAGCTCCAGTGCCCGTGTGGACTGGACCTCTCAGGGGCTCCAACTCTTTAAAACGGTCCTTTCTGACTCTTTGTCTTTTGTTCTTCACTAATTATTCTAGACTTTAATTACTCAGGAGGCTTATCCCTCCCAGCAGGCAAGAATTCCCTGGCAAGGTACTGGCCACCCTGTGATGCTATACCTCCTGAGAGGCCAAGACCATGAGCAGCTCTCCTCTTTGAAATGGTGGAAGCAATGACCCAGCTAGAAATCTTGGATTCCCCAAGCAAGTCCTCCTCATCCACGGCCTTGCAGGCATTTCTAAAGTAGGCTCCTGGAAGAGAAGGGACACTCTTGCTTGTTCAATTGCCTTTCCAAATTCCTATTGAAGGCAAGCTGAATCACTGTCCACAAAACCTCAAACTAACCTCCAGCCAATTTATTAGCTTTTTCTTTGGGGGGGGGGGGGAATAAGTGGTACTTTGGAGAGTTTCTGAGGTTTCAGTAATTCTCTAAATATTCCTTCATTAATTCAAAGTGTCATAGCTTAAAGCAGGTGCTTCAAGGGGACTGTGGACTTCTTTTTTATTTTTATTTTTTTATTTTTTTTAATATTTATTTTTTAGTTTCCGGCGGACACAACATCTTTGTTTGTATGTGGTGCTGAGGATCGAACCCGGGCCGCACGCATGCCAGGCGAGCGCGCTACCGCTTGAGCCACATCCCCAGCCCCATGGGGACTGTGGACTTCTGCTGCTGCTCCTGCACTGCATATTTCAGACAGAGGCATTCTTATGGACAGGTGTTCCTCATCTACCAGTTCCTAATGCTTGAGAAGACTCCTAATGATGTGGTGACCAGGCAGTTATAAAGACAGAGACAAATGGAGTAGGCAAAGTGAACTACTCCAGTTATAACAAGTGAAAATCTGTGACAAAAATATATATATATAATACAATAACTCTGGTGTACAGACTGTTCTTAAAAACTGATGGAGGAAAGGAGAGTTAGATGCAGGATGAGAATGGTTCCCTCTCTTCATACAAGGCTCTCTCTCTCTCTCTCTCTCTCTCTCTCTCTCTCTCTCTCGTTCTTGAGGCCTCTGGTTTGCTCTTCGGTTTTGGGCTCAGGAAAGGCCATTAAAACTCCTCAGGTCTGAACTGGTGGGGCTTGATCTCCATCACCTCCTGCTAAACACACTTCTTGCTCTTCCTCTTAAAGAACTTTGACATATTCCCTCTTCTATCACATTGCTTTCCCCAAGAATATACCTATGCATGAACCTCTTTGCCTCTGTGTGAGCCAAATGCATATGATGCTTTTTTTTTTTTGCAGGAAATGAAAATCCCAGCACCCACAAAACAGGACTCCATTACAATTTACTCCACAATTAATCATTCCAAGGAGGTAAACCCATGATTGCTTCATGTTCTTATATTCTTACCCTTTCTTATGATCTTGCAAATAAAGTAAAAGGGCCATTTTACAGATTCCCAAAATACCAGGAAGATACAGAAAGTCTCAGGACATCCAAAATGTATCTGAGAAGTTATCTTGCATTAGGGTCATCATCCATAATTGAGTTTTCAAACTACTTGTTGTTGTTGTTGTTGTTTTAACTGAATCCCACTTATGCTATCAATATCCCTACTATCTGTCTGCCCCTCCCCTCCTATATCTGTAGACTTGGGGTTGGGGGTAGGGAAGCTGTGGGTCTAGTCTCTGTTAACCTATTTTGTGTTTTCTTTTTTTCCCACAGACTAAGACCACTTCTTCCAGGGCAACTGCCCTTAACAACATCCAATAAATTTTTTGAAATATACCTCAGAGAAATTCAGAGATGACACTCTTCCTGATCCCATAGGAGAGAACAAAGAGAGGAAGCTTGATTTTCCAACTGGCAACAGAAAGTCAATATCTAGCATTATGGCTTCCAGTCCTTCCGACTTGATCTGGCTTACCTACATCAGACACCTAAGGAGTAACATCATCTCCAGAGTGTGATTCAAATAATATTTCCCAGTCCACTCCAGGACAAAAATATTCTTCCAATAACATACCTGCACATTGACTTTTTTCTGATAACCAAACAAAAGAGTTATGGGCAACAGATTATAATTCAGCAGACAATCATTTCTCTCTTTAGAAAATAGCAGGATATGATTCATTGTAGGGAGAATACAATGCTGGTTATGTATGGACTTGAATGGGCCCACAATCATATCCTGGTACACCATTTACTAGTTATACCTCCTGGGACATATTACATAATCTCTTGGAGTTATAGTCTCATAGACTGAAAAAATAGGAGAATGGCAATATGTCCGCTCCACTGCTCAAGCCAGGAATCTAAGTTCTCCCTGACTACAGCTTCTCTACCATCAGGCCCTTTGTACTCTACCTCCAAAATATACCTTGGACTCATCCACTTCTCTCCAACTCTCCGACACCATTCTATATCCAACTATCACCACCTCCAACCTGAAATACCACAAGAACTTCTGGACAGCTCTCTTAATTTTGTTCTTGTTCTCCTCCAATCAATTCTCAACAAGAGAGCTAGAGTAATGTGTCTTAATATAAATCAGATCCTTCGCTTGCCTGCTTATAACCCTGTAGGCCTTTCCATTGCACTTAGAATGAAGTTGCGTCTGCACGGCCCTGGATTATCTGGTCCATTCCTAGACTTAGCAAGTACCACTCTCTCTTGGTACTCTCCCTGATCTTTAGCTTCTCTAGTAGAGGAAAAAGTTCTCCATGCTTCAGTCATTCACATCTTCTCAAGGACCTTATTCTTCCTCCTGTTCTTTAGGTCTTGGCTTAAATATGTCAGCTTCTATGAGACCACTTTCTAGACCGCCCTATCTGAAATAATATTTTGTTCTACCTCCCTTGTCATTTATTTACCATATGCCATCAAATATTTATTTGTATTTGTTTAATTTCTGTTTCTCCTTTGGGGGGGGAATTCTTTGGGGGCAGAGATGATGACTACCTTATTACTATAATCCTAACATTCAGCACATTGCAAATGTTTTATAAATACTTTTAATAAGTAAATGAATATGAAATGGATATTGTGAGAATTAAATAAGGCAATACAGTTTGTCTCTCTGTAACTGGGTTTAGCCTCTGCGCATTCGATCAATCATACCTCAAAATTTTTTTTAAAAATCGCATCTGTACTAAAACAGGTTCAGACTTTTTTGTCTTGTGATTGATTCCTTAATCAATTCAGTATAATAACTATTTACATTGTGTTAGATATTATAAATAACATAGAGATTATCTGAAGTACACAGGAGGATGTGCATAAGTTATATAAAAATACTACACCAATTTATACAAGGAATGGGTATCTAGGATCCACTGGGATCCTACAGCCAATCTCCCAGAGATACCAGGGGATGACAATCCACCTGTAACTCTCAGCATAGTGCCTAGCACACAAAAGAGCTTGAGAAATGTCAGTCACAACTGTTGGAGTTCACCGATATTGTTATCATTAAATTTCATTCTCCTGAACTCACAAAATCTCCTCACCAACCTTCAGCACAATAAGAAAGGAGAAAGGGCGCTGTTTACCCTTCCCCAATGCATTTCTTGCTTTTGTTCACGTTTTTTGAATTCTATTCTTTTACCTCATGTGAAAAATAATGCTCCTCTTCTCCTGGTAAGTGTCTCCTGTTTTTATTTGTTTTATATATCTTTTCTAGAGTGTCTTTTTTCACAGATATAATATTGTGAATAATTCAAACATTCCATAAACAAAAATCCTCCATAATCCCCAAGATAACTATTATTATGGCTCCATGTTAAAATAGTAACTTTTTAACCAAAATGCAATATTTTCCCAATTTGCTTTTGTTTTTTGCATTTTTTGTTGCTTTTTGTTTTGCTTTGCTTTGCTTAACGTTAAACAACTTTCCGAAATCAGAATATGTAGTTCTGCTGCATTTTCTTTGCTTTTGATTAATTTAGTTTTACCTTCAAAGAGCTAAAAGTCAAGTAGTGCTTTCAAATGCGTATGCCAACCAACTACATTCTTTTATTTTATATTCTCCATTCCCATACTTCTCCTTCTGCCCCCAGAGACACAAAACACATTATCTATTGATTTCCTGTTAGGTTTGTTTATACTCATTCTTTCCCTACTCCATCTTCCTAATGTAAATAGACATCAATTTTGGTTCAGTACATATTCAATGATTCATTATGACCATGCAAAACATTGTTGGTTACTAAACCAAGAAGTGACTACAATTACATTTCCTTTCTCAGACAACCTTCAGTTTTTCTTGGAATTGATAATTGCTTCATTTTTCTCTTCACTTTGTTTCCATTGAATGTCTATCCTCCACATCCTTTACTAACTCTATAAAAATGATTCTTCTATAACTTTCAATCTAATTAAATCTATTAAATAATTTATCAGCTCTCTACTCTTCTAGAGATATCCCTACTAGAGCATCTGACCTCCTATTCTATCCTGGGCTGGCTATTTTCAGTAGCAATCATCTTGGGACTTTCCCTGGCCACATCATAGACAATCCCTTACCTATTTTCTCTGTGGGATACCCTAACTTTTAATTTCTTCTATGCATCTCTGAATTGTTTAAATAATAACAGTAAGAATGTTTTGTTCTATGATATTTAAGTCAATCAAATTCTCCTCTCCTCAATTTTTAAATCAATTTTTTAAAATTAAGCACAAAGTTTTAAACACCTCAGTACTGTCAGAGGGAGCTCATCAACTAAAGACTGTGTAACAGCGACGAGCTCTCAAGACACCCCCCCCCCAAGATTCAAAGGGAAGGAACAGGAGAGATGTGTGGGGAAGAACTGAAATAATGACTGCAAAATAATGGAAGAGGAAAATGAAATTCATCAAAGTTAAATTAATCTCAAATACTGGCTACATTATCAGGCAGTGAAATAGGATGAGACAGAGAAAACGTCATAGAAAGAAGAAAGATCTTCCAGAGACTTCAAAGGGTTACTTCCATGTCTGTATGAGATCGCCTAAAGCTTGGGGTGAGGGGAGGGGTGGATTTCTTTGGGCAGGTAAGAGAGTTCCTTCCCTATCAAGGGGCTGGAGAGAAAGAAAAGTAAGACTTCCAATATTCTTCCGAAAGGGAGAAGGAATAATCTATGAAGTCGGGTAAAATATAGAAAAATATTTTGCACAGCTCAAGTGCCCAGAAACAACCAGAAAATTAAGGGATATATCCTGGAAAGGAGTGCTCTTCCATATAGTACAGGAACTCAACCAGAATCTACCCCAATTCTGGCAAGGATCACAGCTAAAACAAAAATTTGGAATATATCTATGGGTACCTAAGAAAAGAGCTTATTAGAAAAACTAAGCAAAATTCATTTCAAATAAATGTAATAAAATACAGACATCCTGATACTTACATTTCCTTCCATCTTCTAACCCTTCTCCATGTTGATTATTAATGCCGTGCTCTCTTCTCTTGGCTTCTGTGACACTACAGTCCCTTCTCTTTCTTCTGCCTTCCCAGCAGTTTCTTGGTCCTCCTTTGCAGGAACAGTAAAGACTGGAGCTGTGGCTCAGAATCGGGAGGTTCCTCTCCTCTTCCATCTTCATGGTCTCCTTATCTGATGATGTAACCATGTCTATTCCCATAATACCATTTACAGGCTCAGGGTTCCCAAACGTGTATCTTTAGCCCTGAGCTCCTGGATTATATCACCAGCTGCCTATTTTGGCATCTCCACTTGTATATCTAGTAGACATATCAAAGTTTAAAAATATCAAGACTCTTGATTTCTGTCTCCAAAACTATTCTCCCTCACCTCCTTTGTAGGCCTGAAGACCATCCAGGACTCACCATATCATTAATCATTTGCCTTTCCTGTGGGAAGCAGGTGGATTTAACCAACTAAAATTGTTCTGAAGTTAAACACATTAAGACATTGATGCCCCTTCTGAAGACATAAATTATGCATTTTGCAAACAAGGAAGAAAATATTCAATGTTTACAAAATTTCCCCTCCCTCAAAACCCCTCAATTTTTCTGTACTGAAAAAATCAGATTGCTTTAATATTCTCATAGTAGAATGGAGGATATTACACTCCCATTAAAGTGCTTTGATTGAGGTAAGGCTGCCTTGGGAAGGTAATGAAAAGGAATAAAGACCCTTTCCCCTTTTAAGCAGCCCCCATTCATACCCACTAGGCAATCACAAATATTTGACAAGGGCCTGGGAGACCCCTGCTCACAGATCTGTCTGGTCCTTTCACAGCAACCCAGCCTGGCTGGTCTTCACACATTCCTAGAATGATACGAACCCCCTTTCCTATTTCTGTGTGTTTATACATTTGGTTCCTTCTGGAACACACACACACACACACACACACACAGGCTGGGTGATCCCTGTTCACCCTTCAGGACCTAGCTTCTACATCACTTCTACATCACTTCTCTAGAGAAGCCTTCCCCGACATACTCTCCCTCCTGCTCAAGCTGGGTGAGCTCTCCAAATTATATGGTCTCGTAGCTCTCTGTATTTCTCCAACCATTTAAAATTTGTCATTTTTAAAGCACTTATGTTAAGTGTGTGTGTGTGTGTGTATGTGTGTGTGTGTGTGTGTGTGTGTGTAGATATCTATATCTCCACTGGTCTCTAGGTTCCAAAAGAATAGAGACTGTGTCCCCAGAACCTCACTTTGTTCCTAGCATAAGCTCATGGTCCACAAATGACGGAGGCAGGAGATGGGAAGCAAACCTCCCATCAGCAAGCTCTTCTTTTTATGCTGCAGTGAAGTCAATCTATCAGGCACAGGAGGGCTCATTTTCTGGGTACAGGAAATGGCCCATGGGTGACAAAAGGAGTCTGGCTTTTATAGTTTACAACGGGGGTGAATTTATCATTGGAGACTGCAGACGTGCAGTTTGGACAGCCACGGACCCAGTTGTGCAAGTTAAAATTCTAATTCAGGAAGGTAGTTACAAAAAGTGTGAAACTCGTTGTCACTGGGATTTTCCCACAACTCACAACTCGGTGTCCGCTGCTTGTTAATTGTTACCTAGAGCCTCACTATTTGTTTTTATCCTTCCAGGACTCATCTGCAATGGGAAAGGGTAAAAGTCTAGGGCCCAGCCTTTCAGTATTTGCCTCCTTCCTTAAGACCCATTGGGATGAGGAAGAGGTCAATGCTTGCTTTGGGAGGAGATGCTCGGGGCCCATTTTTACTGGGAAAGGATGCACTGGGAGAGGTTTCCTGTTTGGCTAATTTCCCCTGCCTCCTCCCAAGTCACTCTGTCCCTCCACTTTTCCCAGGGGGCTTTTAGGGATATTATTTTCCAAAACCCTTCACCTAATCCATCAAAGTTGACAGTCAAGAAGTATTCATTGAATGGATGAGCAAACAATAGATAACAAGCAAGTTCAGAGAATGGGAAAGAAGAAAGAATTTAAAATCAAGAGAAAGGACCAGTGAACAGAATGGATGAATTAACATGGTTAGAATCTAACCAATGAACCACAGGTGGTAAATGCTAGTAATATCAGGAGTAATATCTATACAAAAGAGACAAGTCTTCAAAAGAGTCACACCAGAACAACAAACCCCAAAATTTTTCACCACAATAGCTTGACCTGCTGATGAAAATTCAAATTTGAAGTCACCCCCCTCCCTCTTCCTTGCATTCCTCCTATACCCACTGGTGTTTCTTCCCTTAACTCTTGTCTGACTACATTTAATTCCTGTTCATAGATCAATAAAGCCATTGTTACCACTCTACATACCCTCTTCCTTAGCTTTCTCTCTGCTGGGCCAATATCCAAACCAAAAGATTCTCCATACTCATTCTGATTTCCTAGTGACTAGACTTATGATGTCTGCCTGGTCCATAAAAATATTTAAATTTCCAACCTCTATCTTAAGTCATGAATCTTCCCTTCAGAACAATATAGCACACCACAAATCCATTCCACTTCTCTTTGGCCTTCCTTCCATTCAATGATACTTTTACTACACCAAATATTCCAAACTTTCTCCATGCTTTACATTTTCCCAAACATACCACCTGCATTCATCAGCTTTTCTTCATTGTGACAAAATACCTGAGAAAAATCAACTTAGAAGAGGAATAATAATCATTTGGTTCACATATTCAGAGGTTTCAGTCCACAGTCAGCTGACTCCCTTATCTCTGGGCCTATGGTAAGGCAGAAGTATATCATGGCAGAAGGACAGGGCAGAGCAAAGCACTCACTTCCTGGTGGTTAGGAACAGAAAGAGAAGAACGAGCTACGGACAGCTCCAAACCACAACACCACTCTATCACCTAGTGGTTCTTGGCCCCGTGGTTATTCATTAGAGTTACCTGGGGAGCTTGTGAAACCACCCGTGGCAGAGTCCAATCTCTGGAGATACTGATTTAATTGGTCCAGCCTGATTTAATTAGTCCAGCCTCCCTAAATGAATTCTGTATTTATCCTTAAGAGAAAACTGATGGCATCACCGTGGATTTAAGAAACTGATCTATAGTTGAAATATCCCCCTATCTTCTCCCACTCATATTTACAGGTACGTTAACTTTTCATTACTGTGACTAAAATACCTGACTAGAATAACTTAGAGGTGGAAAAGTTTATTTGGGGCTCATGATTTCAGAGGCTCAGTTCATGGTTGAACGACTCCATTGTTCTGGACCTGAGGTGAGGCAGAGCATCATGGCAGAGGGTGTGGCAGTGGAAAGCTGCTCCACTCACGTCAGCCGGGAAGGAGGTAGGGGAGGAAGACTGAGAGAAAGAGAAGCTAGGGACAAAATATGATCCCCAAGGACTCATCCCCAGTGACCTACCTCCTCCGGCGGTGCCCAACCTGCCTATAGCTACCACCCAGTTATCCACTTGAATTATTACTCCATCAAATGGATTAATCAAATGGATGAATCCACTGACTAGGTTACAGCTCTCAGAATCTCATCATTCCACCTCTGAACATGGGTATCATCTTTCCAATACCTGAGCTTTTGGGGGGACACTTACATTCAAACAATAACATAGAGCATTTCTGGTCTGTCTGCTTCCCTCAGAGCCAGCAGATAAGGAGGGAGGGAAAAAAATCCACGTCTGGTAACTACTAAGGAAAGGGGGCCAGGGACACAAGGATGGGAGCATTATACCTTTTTAAGTCGCAAACCAGCAGCTGGAGACCAGGGTCCTATCTACAGACGTTCTGGCTCCAGTAGTAGTTTTTCTTTAATAAATAACATTTTAAAACGGGGCAATTGACCTAGAGATTCTAAATTCCCACTTCTCTTTAACACACTGGGACCACATCCCTACAGGGCAGCCATTAGCAAAATAGCATTTGTCCTATTCTAAATGGGGCTTCCACTCTCTGTTTCACCCCTGGCCTTCCCTGACTACTTCCCCCACTTATGATGTCTGCCTGGTCCGTAAAAATATTTAAATTTCCAACCTCTATCTTAGGTCATGAATCTTCCCTTCACCCTGCTTTGGATTAAAGGAACATTCTAACTAGTCCCAAAATACAAGTGTCTGATCCCCTTATCCCCGTCCACCCTATTCCCATACCAATATCTGGCTTTAGGATGAGTACCTGAATCTTTTCAGTAAAGATCCACTTAACCTCCCTTGGCATCCTGTGTATTAGCTGACATGAGGAAGAACACAGAGAGCTGGATGCAGAACACAGAGAAGACAGCCCTGCTCCAGTGTTATAGAAAATTCACCTTGTCTTTCAAGGTGGTGAGAACAGTGGGCAGAGAACTGAATTCTCAAATGCACAGGGAGCAAGTCTGACCCCCTGCTTTTCTTCTTCCCAGAAGTTAGCTCAAGATACTTTCTGTGGAAAGGAAGGAAGGAACAGCCCCACTCCCCTCTTACTACCCGATCTAGAGAATGAATGTTTATATGCAAAACTTTCACCTCCTCCCACCCAGACTCACTGTGCTTCTGAAGCTGCATTCTGAAAAGACACCACCACCACCGTGGGTGGTTGCAGAGGCCTTTCCTGTGCAGTCTGCTGCTCTCTGCAACATTTCTCATTCCATTTCTTGAATTTCCCTTCTTTTCATTCTCATTAAATCACAATGTCCTAGTCTTCTCCTTTCTTCTGGGCTCCTCCTTACATCTCCCTAGCTTAGCTTCTTTTATGATTCCTGTCCCATAAGTAGATTTATTTCCCCAGATTCTGCTGAATGGACACTTCCTAGATGCCTCATAATCATCTTAAATTCTGCTTTTCTCTCTTCCCCTGTTCATTTCCATAGACTAGATATGATTAAGGCTCTTAATGAACCAAAGAAAAGAGAGCATCCATTTTAAAGCCTCTCTCAGGATTTGCTTACAGTCCGAGTCAAAAGGAGAATTCATGGCAATTTAGGACAAAAGGGAAAGTAACTTGAACATCTAACTTCTTGGGACAGAGACTTTGAAGTGCCAAGAGAAAGGACCCTGTCTACAGTACAGGGCAAAATGTCTAGTTGAATAAGGCACAGTCGGAATTATCATTTTATAGTGAGAGGAGAAAAAGCACCAATTAAACAACTAATCAAATGATTTTATTACTAAATAGTTGTTATTTAGTTATTTGTTCATTTTGTAAACACTTAACTGCTACTGTATGCCAGGCACTCAACTAAACACTGGATATATGACCTTGAACAATGTGACCTTGAGATGTGTCCCCAGTCCTCAGTGATAACAGGGATAACAGACAGTGAACAATGTAACATGCAGTAGCTCAATAGGTCATTGCTCCCTGTGGTGAGTGCTATGAAGGAGGACTTCAGAGATACTGACTTGAATTGTATTCAAGGTCAATAACAGATCCTTCTGTCATGATTTGACCTTCCCCGTCTTAATTACTTCTCTGACCTCAATGTTCCAGACCTGCACATTCCGGGTCTTTCTGCTGGCTACTCTCTCTTTGTGGAGTTCTAATCCCCCAAGCCCTAGTATGACCAGCGGACCTGCATCATTCATATACACCTAAGTAAAAACCTCATTTTCTCAAAGGTACTTTCTCTGATGTATCTATTTGACCTTCCTCCCCACCTCCCCACCGCCCTTCATTCTGTCCTGTTGCCCTTTTTTTCCCCCACAGCACTGACCACTATAGGAAAATATATCACTTATAGCAATGGAGGTTTCTTGCCTGGATCCCCCACTGGACTCAATGACAATTAACATTCCATGATTTACAGACTGCATTCATTTTCTTCACTGCTGCCTTCATAGGACTCGGAATTATGCCTAATACAATAAAGGCACTCTAAATGTCTGGTAAACAAATAAAGGAGCAATTAGACAACAAACTATAATTCTTAGACTTCCATGAAGCTAGAGAAATGCTGTCTGCCTTTTTTCAACTTTTTGTGGTGTGGATATAGATTTGAAAGAGGGAAAGAGATGGATTTAATGAATGTTGCCATTTCCAAAATAGAATTTATATTTCAGAAATAGAATTCACAGGAATTGGGGCTTGGGTGCATATGGGAGATGAGAAACAGGGACTATGATAAGTGTCAAATGTGTCTCAGTGGTTGACTGGAATTCAAAAGTGAAGAAAGGGAACATTGAAAAAGATAATTAATTCAGTCTCGAATCAATTCAACTGCCTCAAGGCCCTCTGAAGGCTGTTGTTCAGTGCAAGTGAGAAATTTTGGATTGTAACAAAGGAGACCGGTTGGAGCTAGAAATCCAAATTTGGGAGCCATATGCATTTGGGTGGCAGCCAAAGCCACGAGATTAGTGAAATCATCCAGAAAGTGTGTGAGTAGTGAGAAGGAGGGGGGCTTCTAGGAAACCCTAGGTAACACCACTGAGCAGAAAAATCCAAGAAATGAAAAAAAATGGAATTTACAGAGGAAGGAGAACCAACAGCTCCTAGGTTCATAACATTTTTTAAAAAAATAGGTTTGTGAAAGTGCAAGTGATATCAAATGCTGCAGAAAACTTAAGATAAAATTTTGGTAAGTGGGAGGTCATGGGTGACCACAGATGAGCAATTTTAGCTTTGAATCTCATCGTACAAGACTTTGCCGCTATTTATCCTCCCTGTTTCCGTCATTTGCCATCCTCTCGTCACTAATCCCCACTCCTTAAAGAGTAAGGGTCCTTCTGACACTTGCATCCTTCAACACCACTCTTATATAATTCTAACCATCTGGATGATTTTCTCATTAGCCCGGTTAATGACCGGTCAAATCATGGCAAATCATGACCTCCCCTCCACTTATCTCTTCCTCCATTCCTTTGATTCGCTTAGCCTTTTACTTATGGTCATCCCCTTATGTGCGACTCTTCTATCATCTTAATTTCGAGCTGCCCACAACCCACCCTTTATCTTTTATTTTACTCCCTCTTACACGTCAACTCCAAAATTCCAAAATTTTCTTCCTTCCTTTTTCTTTTTTCCCTCCCTAGTGCTGGGGGATGGAAGAAGTTCCTTCCTAAATGTTGTTCTTTATTCAACTCCTTCAAGACTTCTGCATCTGAATATCTCTCTCCTAATTTAAGTGGCCCAAATCTGACCTCCTAATCATTCCAACCTTTCCCGCCCCGCACAGTGTTTCCCAGGTCAGTGAATTTAAACTCCACCATTCTAGTTATATAGGGAAAAAAAAAATTTTTTTTTTTTAGTCTTCCTTTTTCTCAAACCTCCCCAAACCCAATCTGCCATCATATGCTATTGATTCTCTCTTTAAAAGAGATCTATAATCAGCTCCCTCACTGCTGTTACCCTGGTCCACATCACTGTTATCTCTCATCTAATTTACCACAATAGCCTCCTTACTGGGTTGCCCTACTTTGCCTGGCTCTTTTCAATCTATTTTCAACACAGAAAAATTCTTTCAAAACTTCAGTCAGAACATAACACTCGTCTGTTCAAACCGTCCAGTGGCCTTTCATCTCACTCCCTGTAGAAGTAAGGATCACTAAAATGGCCTACCAGGCCTTCATGATTTGACCTTCCCCATCTTGATTACTTCTCTGACCTCATTGCTCCAGACTCTCCAGCCTCACTTGGCTTCCTCTGAACAGGCTGAACACACTCCTACCTCAGGACCTTTACACTCACTATTTCCACTCCCTGGAATGCTTATTCTTCCTGACAGTCACATTTTTCCCCTCATCTTTTTTAGGTCAGAACAAAAGAAAATGGTTAAAGCTCAGACATAGACTTGGGAACTATTTTCATTGGGGTGGCAGCTAAAGTCATGGTATTGATGAGATTACACAAGGAACATTTGTTTAGTGAAAAGATAAGATCATTATAGCCAGGTGTGGTAATGCTCGCCTGTAATCTCAGCAGCTCGGAAGGCTGAGGCAGGAGGATCCCGATTTCAAAGCCAGCCTCAGCAAAAGCTAGGCACTAAGCAACTCAGTGAGACCCTGTCTCTAAATTACAAAATAGGGCTGGGGATGTGGCTTCGTGGTCAAGTACCCCTGAGTTCAGTCCCCAGTACCCCCTCAAAAAAAAAATTACCATTATCTGCAGAGCCCTGGGGAAGGAACCCCAGCAGAATATAAAAGGAAAAGAAAAGAATTAGCAGCAAGACAGGGATCCAGAAAATCCTAATATAAGAAAATTCAAGGAAAGGAGGAGTCCCGAGAAAATATAGTGTAAGTAAATCCTGCAGAAAACTTAAGTAATATATGAGTTTGGTGAAGAGGAAGTCATCAGGAACCTTTCATTGACTGGATGGGGCTGAAGCTAGAAAGCAATGACTTGAAAAAGATCTGGAAGAAATGGAAGTTGTGGTTGAAACTGGAGATGACTTTTGAGCAGCTTAGCTCAGCAGAGAAAGAGAAAAATTAGATGTAGGCAAGGGCTTTTTGTACCCTTGGTATTTCTTTTTGTTTTACTAGGAAGAGTTTAAATTGGTCTATATAATAAAGTAACAGGTGTGTTTTCATTTTCCCCTGGGGAATAGGAGAGTGGTGTGCTGGTGAACGATTTATTCCAACAACAAAAAAAAAGATGTTTTTTACTTTAGGGTAAAACAAAATATGTGTCTGTAGACTGAGAGATAGGAGGTACAAGAGAGGAAAGGAATGACTGATGCAGCTAAGATCTGCAAAACGCAGTCAATAAAATATTCAACTAGTTTTGGCCAAGGGATGGGGTACAATAATGAATGGAATGAGCCTCAGAGAGCTCCTAGCATAATGGATGTGAGTGAAGTTAAGACCACAACTATAGGTTCTGGTGTGAAATCGAAGGAACATTAAGAAAGGGGGAAAGGATAGGTTACAGGAAGTTTACATATGATGGCCTCAATTTTCTCAGCAAAGCAAGGGACTGCAATCTGTTGAGAGTGGAGTGCCTATGAGAAGGGGCTTAAGGGAGGTAGTACAGACTAGATATTTGCAATAATAGTTAAAGAGAATGGGAGCACACAAGGAAACAAGTCATTAGGAGGAAAAGCATATTTTTAAAAGGGGGGAAATTAAAACCCTAAAGCACATAAAATAACAGGTTGACAAGATGAACTAGAATATAAAATATTTTGGTTAAGATTATTAAAAACATAAAGTCAAATAAAAAGCATGATTTAATAAAATGTAAGTTCCAGACATGAAGTGTATAGTCACTGAAATGAGAAAATTCAGTGGCTATTTGTCCCTAATAAAGAAATCCTTTCATGTGATAAAACATGAGTGAACTTTGAGGACATTATGCTGAATGGAACCATCTGGTCACAGATGATATAGATATTCCAAACATCTAACATAAGTGAAATCAGACAAATATGCTGCATGATTCCACTTATGTTAGATATCTACAACAGTCAAAATTGCAGAAGGTAAAGTGGGAATTGCAGGGTCTGGGGGAGGGGGAACCAGGAAGAAAAAAAATTAGAGAGGCAGAGCATTCAAGGAAATAAGGACAGAACTTTAAATCTGATTGCACGAGAACAGGAAAATGATTCAGGGACTTCATGCTTGATAATTGAGATTAAAAAAAAATAGGGAATTGGTAGTGTGGATTGAAAGTTAGTTTGGGAGAACTTGTGAGTTTGGTTGTACCTAAGCTGAGAATGAGATGAAAACAGAACATGAATTGGAAAAATATAGGCAGATGGGCTGGGGTTGTGGCTCAGCGGTAGAGCACTCACCTAGCATGTGTGAGGCCCTGGGTTCGATCTGCAGCACCACATAAAAATAAATAAATAAAGATATTGTGTCCAACTAAAAAAATAAATATATATAAAAAAAGAAAAAATATCGGCAGGAGTAAAATTTAGACTTCTTGTTAATATTCAGACAAATCTGACACATTCTACAGAATTCTACAGAATCTCCAATCCCTGTTGTCGTGTCACATTCTATAGGTTTATTGTCTTTGTGCTGCTTTATCGTAAGCGTGGACCCTGCCCCTCAAAAGACCACAAACACAGTCTGCCTATTCCACTTTTACGTGAAGAGCTCCGGATAAGAACAGCATAGAATAGAAAAGATAATAAAACTGAATTCTTTAAATCACTCTCCTCAAAGTCCCCTGGCCATTCCTGCAAAGGGACTTTTTCACTGGGTATCACTTGCCCCAGAGCCCACTCTCATACCTACTTTTGAATGTCTTTGCATCTACATACCTACACAGTGGAAACACTGCCTACTGTATACCTCTACCCATCTTTTCCTAACTCCATGACTTGGTGCGAATACTACCACAGAAACAGGCAAGTGCTATGAGTCAGTTTAATGGCTTTTTTTATTTGTTTGTTTATTCTTGTTTTATTGGAATAAATCGTTCACCAGCACACCACTCTCTTATTCCCCAGGGGAAAATGAAAACACACCTGTTACTTTATTATATAGACCAATTTAAACTCTTCCTAGTAAAATAATAGTTCCCTTTTCAGAGCAGACTGAGGCCTAGACCTGAACAAAGGGGGCCTATTGAAGAGCTTCTAAACCCAAGCGCCTTCTACTTCTCAGATGAATTTTACCAACATTTCTAAACTTTGCAACTGCTCTCATGGCTTTCTAAATAATCTATTGATGAATCTGACTCACCCACTGTTGTCTTCAATAGTAAATACTGAGCACAACATTCCGTACACAGATAGTCATATGAAGTGAGAGTGAAAGACAGGTCAGGGGAGTGCGTTATGACTTCAGAAAAAGTGAGTCTCCCTCACAGAAGGAATTTAGGAGGATTTGCAATGTTGAAGAACAAAAACTTGAATGGAAACTCTGTTCTCTGTAGGGTGATAATAAAGGTGAAGTAATCGCCCCCTTCCAACCATTTATGAGTCATTTCCTTTTTAATTCTTCCTGTTTGTCCTTGGTATTTCCACAAGTAATCGTTGAGTCTAACTTTCACCCTTACCTCCCCTCCCAGGTAGTATCGTAGCCCGGGTATTGGATGAATATACTGAGGGTTCCAAAGCCGTTGATGTTGAAAGCTATTAGGAAGCCAGAAATGACTTGTAAATTTGCAAACTTTCCAGTTACTCTGAGCCTGTCTGATTCAATGTGCAGATAGAAGCTCCAAACCAGCTGTGGTCTGAATGCATGCTCTCCTTTCTCTCTCTCTCTCTCTCTCTCTCTCTCTCTCTCTCTCTCTCTTTCTCCCCCACTCCATCTTCTCTCCCTGCACACCTCCCCACCCAGCCCACTTTCTTCCTTCCCCTTGAGAGTTCTTTCAGGACTTCAGAGCCATCTTGTTTGGGAGTGCTATCACAAGGAGAGGCAGTGAGGCTGAGCCCAAGATTGAAACTCATAACTGAACTTCTGTGAGTGCACCAAAGGCATGAGAAAGACAGAAGAGAAAGGAGCAAAACAGAGTTCCTTTGAAAGGGAACCATAAAAACGAAACTTCTTAGCCCGTTTACTCTTGCCCAAATAACATCAGAGTGTCAGCCTCTGAGAACAATCAGAGCTAGTCTTGGTGTGCCTACTTTCCTCTGGCATGTTCAAATATCTGCAAAGAGGATGAACTTAGTCCTGGGGACATCCCTGAGAGTGAATCCTGGTCCCTCCTCACTGGCCTGCTGACCTCGTGTGAGTTTCTCAGCCACCCCTGGAGGTCCACATTGATAACAGCTCAACTGTCAATGGCCAAGATCCTTTATTGTCAGCACCTACCTTCCTGGTTGATCTGGGGCTATGCCATACCAGTTGCTGCATAATTTTAATTAACTCTAAATAAAGAGTGTCTGTGAAGAAACTAACACAGAGCCAGCCTGACACACAGTAGTAGGTGTTCAATAAGTTTTAGTTCTACCGATATTTTTCCCACCCACCCACCCCTAAACCTCACACCACTGAAGTTCTGTTGGGGAGTCATTGTTTAAAACAATTATTATTATGTTCCACAGCTTACATAAAGGAAAACCTAGACACAGAGGCGAATGGACTAAGAAGGCAATAGTGAGTCAGAGGGAACAACACCGAACAAGACTCCTCATGCCGACTCAGAGCATTAACCAAAGACGCCAAGTTTCCCTGATAATTCACAGTCGTAAAAAGGGCACAAACTTTGAAATCAGAAAGATCTGGGTTCATATTTCTGTTCCTGCCACTTCCTCTCCATGTGATCTTAAGGCACTTAACCTTTCTAAGCCTCAGTTCCTCACCTGTAAAAGGGGACTAACATGCCTAAATGATTTTATTGCATAAAAGGAGTTTTAAATGGGATCAGTTCTTGTTTCGTTTCAGCTGAGATTCCAAAAACCAAAAACAAAAGTTTAAGTTTCCTCACCTTACAAAGCTTGCCCACTCATTCAGCCCATTCATTCAAGAATTTCCAAAAGATACAGCCCACCAGCTTGGTGTTGTGGCCCTTAGCACATCACCTACATGGGGAGCTGAAATTGAAGAGAAAGGGGAGAAAGAGAGTTTCTTTGGAAAGAGCTGTTGGAATTCTATGTTCTATTCCTTTTACCCCTGGGGAAAGAGGGACTCCAACCTTACCTCAAGCCAATTTGGGCAGGCTTTAATAGGACAATAAATAAAAAAAATCATTCAGGTGACATATGTCCTCTAGAATTTGGGTGTTATAGTTTCAATCTTTAATATCCACTGTGAAGCTCATGTGTTAAGCAATGCAGGAATGTTCAGAGGTGAAATGATTAGATCATGAAGGCTCAACCTCATCAGTGCATTAATTCATTTTAAGGATGAATAATTTGAATGGACTACTGGGTGCTAGCTATAGGCAGGTGGTGTGGCTGGAGGACGGAGGTCACTGGATTCAGGACCTGGACTATATCTGTCTAGAGCCTCTTGCTTCCCTCTCTCACACTCTGCTTCCTGGCAGCCATAAACTGAGAAACTTTCCTCCACCACATTCTTCTTCCATGAGGTTCTGCCTCATCTCAGGCCTAGATCGATATCATGGAACTCTGAAACGGTGAGCCCCATTTCCTCCTCCTCTAAGTTGTTCTTGTCAGGTCTTTGGGTCACAGGGACAGAAAGTTGACTAACACATTGGGGTACAGGCAGAGTTTGAAGAGAAGCTGGAGACAGATAGATGTGCCTGAGGTCACAGAGCAGAGAAAGAGGAAGATCGTCCACAGATGGTGATAGAGGCATACAAGAGTGTTTCCCCCGACCCGACATAAGCTTTCCAGGATGCAGTCGGCTTGAAGTCATTTTGAAAGCTCAGCACTCCATAGAGGTCACCATAACCAACTAGAGGAAGCTCAGTTCAGAGAGAAGTTCAAACCAGCCAGTTAGATAAAAAGCATCACCTAAACTGGGCATGGGGATACTTGCCTAGAATCCCAGTGACTCAGGGAAGGGAGGTGGGCTGAGACAGGAGGACTGCAAGTTCAAAGCCAACCTCAGCAACTTAATAGGCCGTAAGCAACTCAGCAAGACCCCGTCTCCAAGTAAAATATAAAAAAATGGCTGGGGATGTGGCTCAGTGGTTAAGCACCCCGGGTTCAATCCCTGAGACAAAAAAAAAAAAAGAGGAAGAGGAAGGGGAAGAAGGAGAAGGATTAATAATCACCTGCATCAGAGGAATTAGTTAAAGTTGCCAGCAAGGGAATCCACGAAGAACCGAAAATATAGCCCAGGGGTGAAACAGACTGCAATTGTAAATCTGCTCCATTCCAGGTCACATGGTGTGCCCCAACCATTCTACATCCTATGGCAGTTCAGTGTCCTCTTTCAGAACGAGGTTTTCATGGTTGCCTCTGACTCCAGATCTGACTTCTAATTAATGTGCTCAGTTTACGGATCATTTGGCTCTGTGTGTGTATTTTCCTATTTCTTACCACCTTAAGCCCCAGGCAAGGCCCAGGGTTCTTTCTGCAATTTTCAGGTTAAAATCCCTATTTACATAAAGCCATTTACATGGATAGAACTTCTGATTATACCAAAGATTTCTGGAGCAGGGGTTGGTTTATACTGAAGCAACACAAAGAGGCGGCTATTAGGTTTATCTTGCCAGCAAGCATTTCCACCTCATTCTTGTTCTAATAGACTCTTTCCCCCTAGGCAAAAATGGAGGTACCTGACCTGTATAAGACAATCATAGTGCCCTATTTCCCTGACACTCTGATTGGTCTAAGGGATGGACATGTAATCCAAGCAGGACCAATAAGAACAGGTCCCTGGAATTGTTAAATAGATACTGGACCCAAAAAAAAACTCTTCTATAATTTCTGACATGAGTCTGGCAGCCATCATGTTTCCTAGGCGTGGCAAAGTCCTATTCACAGTAGGAAAGAATAAGGTCAACCCTGAAGGAGAAACAGAGCCAAGCAGAGATGAGAAAAACAGTAAAGAAAAAAGAGGAGGGAGAACTCAGAACCTGGTTGCTGGGAATCGTGACTGTAGAACGACTGCAAGAGAGTATGTCGTGAGGCTTTCCAAGGTCTCCTAAGTGCACATCGCCTAGGGGTTCCTGAGGAACCCCTTCACTTCCTGGAAAAAAGAAAAACTTATAAATCTACTCTGCTTTCCATTTCGAAATCCAGAGGGGATTCTAGAGAGCAGATTAGAGAAAGACTGCATTTCTATTTGTTCTGTAGCTTGGGATTTAAGCAACGGGAGTACTGCTCCTCAGTGAGGTGGATGATAGAGGGATTTCACTAAAATTCAATATTGGACAGTCAGAGCGACTTAGAGACTCAGAAATTTGGGAACATTAAACAAAGAGAAAATAGCACCTTGGAGCCAAGCTGGTTGCAGCAGCAGCCGCAGTGGTAGCAGTGCAGTTTCACCACAGAGGGACAGGATGACACAGAAACACAGTGAACAGACTTGATTCAGAAAAACCCGCTGTCAGTAAAGCATCTTGAGGTTAGCTGATCCAGACACTGCACTGTGAACTGGTGTTTGAAAAGGGCTGTTTCTCAAATGGTCATAGAGAGCAGAAGTGGCAGCCACCTTGAGGTAGCTATGCTGTAGCTCCTGCTGCTGGAGCTGGGAGATCACAGTAAACCTTGCCCTACTCTGTTGCCAAACACCTATCCTTCAGCCTCGGGTGTGCCTAGCAGAAAGTGAGTGAAACAGGCACAGAGGAGATTGTACCCTTGGAGATTCAAATTAGAAAAGTGAAGGGGAGACCAACTCGACTTTCCTTTGAGTCTGGCAGCTCATGTGACTAGCTGAAGTGGGTTGGGAATTTGAAACTAAGTCTGGGAAATTAGGAACTAAGTCTGGGAAGGCTGTGTTCATGGGCAGCCCCATAAGTGTTAGAGTCTGTAAACAAGTCAAAATAACACCTGGCATTTTGCCAGGGGAATGTTAGAGTTCGTAAACAAGTCTGGATGGCACCTGGCAAAATGCCAGAGGGAGTGGTTTGTGAAGTAACTCCAGCGAGCCATTAAGTGTGGAGATTCCTTATTGGTTGACTGATGTATCTAGTTTATGCTAATTAGATAAGCTGTGTGGAATGTATAAATACTGCTCCTGTCCTGCAATAAACGGATCCCACTCCTGCTGTATCAGTCTACAGAAGTTGCTCGTCACCCCCGGTTATTTTGCTGCAGCCGGACTGCGGCACATAAGTAGAATTCTTGGGAGACTTCTGAGATCCAGCCTCCTGAAAGAGATCAGCAACTGTGGGGCCCTGGGGGTGTGTTGATCTAACATCTCCAGAGCAGATACCACCCAACAAAGCCCCTAATGGCTGATTAGACCTGAGCCCCACACACCAGAACTGCCCTCATGGAACTCTGCACAGTCCCACCCTGGGAGTGCATCAATCTGGTCTGTGCAGACAAAACTCCAACTGATAGTGAGGAACCCAGACTCATTCCATCTTAAGACTGGGAGCCATCTCGTCACAAAGTCATGAAAAGTTCTTTTCTGTTTTACTATAAAATACTAAGATTTCTATTGGGCCTGATGTTTAAACTTGTTTGGAATTCCTGCCCATTCTCTGAACTCACCCATGCCTGGGTTTCCTTGACCAGATAACAACCCTCCCTGAAACCTCAGCGGTGCCTCATAAATTCTAATGTTGGAATCTGAACTTACTCCCTACCTTGAAATATTAAGCCATGTAGATCATAGATCTGCTGTCTGCCTTTGTGTTACGCTTGCCAGAACCCTGTTAGCTATAAGTTCCCAAGACACCTGCCTTTGTAACTTTTTGTGCTGTAAAAACCTCCTTGCACTTAGATCAGATGCTGTTCTCTGGCCCAGCTTTCTGGTGAGTCAGTCGCTGGACAGCTCTCTTGTGTACACAATACAAGCTTGCTTTAATTTGGTTTAAAATTGGAGTCGGTGGTCTTTTCTTTGCATTGTGAGTTCAACAATAGTACTTCCCATTCCATCCTACCTTATACTGGTGAGAAGGGAAGCTGAGACTTGTTTCAACCAGCTTCAGTCTTAGGACAATCCAACTGGCAACTTGGTGAGCAACATGAAAAGAGGAAGGGGTTAACAACCAACCCCCAGCCCTTGCTCTTGCTCTCTCAGTCCACAGCCTAAGAAGAAATGAAAAGAAAGAGAGTTGGCCTAGATAGTAACCATCCATTCTCATTGACTATTTTTGACCACGTCAGTGGAGATGATGATTCCTTCATTTTTCATTAAAAATCTTTCCCCCTTTTTGTGTGTGTGTGTGTGTGTGTGTTTGTGCACGCTCTTGCTGTGCAATTGGCTCATGGACTACATATGCATATTTGTTTCTTTTTTTTTCATTTTCAGCATTTTTAAATGTAGTTATTTTTCCTTGTCTTGTCTTTTGAGAGATAGGATTTGGGGTTTGTATATTTTGGTTTTGATTTACTTTGTTTTCATTTGTTTGTTTCTCTTTCTCTCTTTTCTTCTCCTGCTTACAGCCAAATTCACTTGTTCTGTGCTGCTTTTACTTAGTTTCTCCGATTTTTCTCCTCCTTCCTTATAACCATCAGCTACTACATCTTTTCTGTATTCTGTCTATTCAGTTTTTGAAATTGTTAACCCTTTTCTACCATCCTACCACATTTTTTCTCTTAATTAACTGTATTTTACCACCTTTTAGAACTAATTGGTTTATATAATTCTTGTCCCCACCATTGATGCTTTGCAATTATTATTTCTGTGGATAACATAGTTGACACCTATTATTTGCTTTAATGCCAAATCTAGTTTATAGTTACTTATCATTTTTGCTATTGACATTGCTGACCCTACCATTTGTGTTTGTTTGTTTGTTGTGGTAATTAACATTATAGATGTCATAGTAGGAACCAGGTATTTATTTTAATGCTGTATATTATTTGCAATGATTGTTACTATTGTTTGTTTCACCCTATTTTGCAAAGTACTGGGAACCTTCAGGGTCACTACAAGTTCACAAGATACAGATTCTTGCTACTGAAATAAACTCAGCCAAAAGACACAAATTAATAACAGTCAAATCTCAGCTATATTTTAACACAAAGAATAGGAGAAACAAAAACCCAAACTAATGACCAGGCCCCAACTAGAAACAGCTAGAATTGGGTCCTCAGGTCCCACTCACAAATACCCACAGCTACAGAAAAAAAAAAAAACACAATTAACACAAATGTGAATACCACATACATGAGGGGATCACTTCAGGATATTTTGGCAAGTGAAGATTGTGCCCCTAAAAATGCTCATACATAAGAGTGAAAGAGAAATCTCCCTCAATGGATGCATAAAAGCCAACATAGGAATACAAGAAATATGAAAAAAATGAGGTAACAACACAATTTAAAGTTTATAATTCACTAGCAACTGACCCCAAAGATACTGGAGTGCATAAATTATCAGATAAAGAATTCAAAAGAATGATTATAAAAATGATCAATGAATTCCAAGAGAATACCGAAAAATAACTAACTGAATTAAGGAAGTCCATACAGGATATGAATGAGAAATTCAATAAGGAGATAGAGATACTGAAAAAGAACCAAACAGACATCTTGAAAATGACAGATACAATAAATCAAATAAAATGTTCAGTTGAAAGTCTAATAGAGTACACCAAGGTGAAGGCAGATCTCAAGGTCAGAAGACAAAAAAACATTCAGACAGCATTAAAGAAAGAAAATAAGTAATCATGATTGGAATATACAAGAACTCTGGGACAACATTAAGAGACCAAATTTAAGAATCATTGAAATTAAAGAGGGTTGTGAACTGTGGGCTAATGGAATTGATAAGCTCTTCAAGGAAATAGTAAGAGAAAAAATTCTAAATTGTAGGGCATGATGTAAAGTGGGGCATGTTGCATCAGAAAAGAGGAAACTTAACTTGCTGGCTGCTACCCGCTTCCCAGTCCTGGGGCCACATGTGGCTAAGAGAGCACCTAGCGATTAGCCAGAAGGCATTGCCGTGGGTTGTGAACACTTTTGCCCTCAGGGACAGCTCGTGTCTGTAGGATGGATGTAGATGTAAATTCTCCCCACCCTGCTGACCTTTACCCTGATTGGCTCCTATACATTAGCTGTGTGTGCTTTCTCAATAAACAAGATCCTGCTTTGACTGGTCTCCCTGGCGCGTCTGATTGTCCTCCTGCAAGGGAAGGCTGGGTTCGGGCAGCCAGTCGACCTTTACCTTTCTTGGTTCGTCCTGGTCGGGCGTGCTCCCCCAATCTCTCCCGCAGGTCAGGAGGGAACGGGGGGGCTAAAAACCCTGACATAAACCTTGAAAATGAGATAAACATCCAAATACAGAAGGCATTCAGACCCCCAAATAGACACTACCAAAAAAAAAAAGAAGAAGAAGAAGAAGAACCTCTCCACGACACATTATGATTAAAATGCCAAACATACAGAACAATGATAAAAAAAAATCTTAAAGCCTCAAGAGGAAAATGTCAGGTCACATTTAGAGGCAAGCCAATCAGAATCATTTTTGATTTCGCAGCACAAACTCTAAAGGCCAGGAGGGCTTGGAATGATGTGTGAAAGTCCCAAAAGAATATAACTGTCAACAAAGACTGCTATACCCAGCAAAGCTATCCTTCAAAATTGAAGAATAAAAACCTTCCAAGATAAACAGAAACTAAAAGAATTCATTATTGCTAAACTCACACTACAGAACTAATTTAAAGAAATACTCTGGCTGCAAGAATGGGATCCTAATTAGAATAAGTTATAATCCATGTATGTATAATATGTCAAAATAAACTCTACTGTCATGTAGTTCTAAAAAGAACAACTTTTCAAAAAAACATATAATAATGTAAAAAAAAAAGAGAAAGAAAGAAATACTCCAGCTGGACATGATGGCTCACCCCCATAATCCAGAGGCTTGGAAACCTGAGACAGGATAATTGTAAGTTCAGGGCCAGTCTCAGAAACTTAGCATGGCCCCTAAAATACTTAGTGAGACTCCATATCAAAATAAAAGAAGTGTGAGACTGGGGAATATAGCTCAAAGGTAAATCTCCTTGGGTTAAATCTTCAGTACAGAAAGAGAAATACTCCACACAGAAGAAATAAAAAAACAAACCCCAGAGCCCACAAATGAACAAATCTCATTTGAAGAGTGACTAAGCAAATAAGAAGCAGGACCAAATTAAACATTATAAATAAATCAAAATGGCAGGAATTAATAAACATCTCTCCATAACAATATTGAATGTAAATGATCTCAACTCTCCAATTAAGACAAAAGCTGGCAGACTGAATTAAAAGCAAGACCCAACTATATGCTGTTTGCAAGAGACAGACCTTACAGGCAAAGATGATCACGAGCTGTAAGTAAAAGGTTGAAATTGATATACCATGTGAATAGAGCCTGAAAACAAGCAAGAGTAGCTACTCTCATATCTAACAAAGAAGGTCTCTTTATACTGGTAAAGGGAAAAAAAACAACAAGAAGATATAACAATAATAAATGTTTATGCTCCAAAAGTGGATGCAACTAGTTACATAAAAGAGACACTACTCAAGTTGAAGCCTCAGATCAACCCCAGTATAATAATACTGGATGATTTCAAAAAAACCTCTCTCACCATTAGATAGGTCATCTGGATATAAACTCAGCAAAGACTCTTTGGGCTTGAAAAAAATATTATAAATCAAATGGACTTAACAGATATCTATAGAATATTTCATCCAACAATAGCTGAATACACTTTATTTTCAGCAGCTCATGGCACCTCCTCCAAAACAGACCGTATTTTAGGCCATAAAGCAACTCTGAGCAAATCCAAAAAAGAAAAAAGTTGATATAATTCCTTGCATCTTATCAGATCATAACAGAATGAAATTAGAAATCAACACAACAAAATCCTACAGAAACTATATAAACACATAGAGATTGAATGATACACTTTTGAATAATGAATGGGTAATAGAAGAAATCAGGGGAGAAATTTTTTAAATTCTTAGATTCAAACGAGAATAGTGACGCAACATACTGGAACCTCTGGGATCCTATAAAAGCAGTTCTAAAAGGAAAATTTATAGCCACCAGTGCCTACATAAGAAAATCAGGAAGACCCCAAATAAACATCATAAAGCCCTCGAAAAAGGAGATCAAACCAATTCCAAAACCAGTAGAAGGAAGGAGACAATTAAGACCACAGCTGAAATCAATGAACTTGAGAATTTAAGAAAATACAAAGAAAGAGTCAATGAATCATTGAAAGGATAAACAAAATGATAAATGTGCCAAAAACACACATTGGAGAAAAGACTGTCTCTTTAACAAATGGTGCTGGGAAAACTGGTTATCCATATGTGGAAGAATGAAAATAGACCCTTATCTCTCACCCCACCCAAAAATCATCTCAAAGGATCAAAGGCCTAAGAATTAGACCATAAACTATGCAATTCATAGAAGAAAATGTAGGGTCAACACCCCAGCATATAGGCATAGGCAACAACTTTCTCAACAGGACTCCTAAAGCTCACGAAAGAATGTGGAGAGTTAATAAATGTGATGGCATCAAATTTAAAAACTTCTTCACAGCAAAGAAAACAATTATGAACGTGAAGAGAGAACCTACAGAATGGGAGAAAATCTTTGCTAGCTACTTTTCTAACAAAGGATTAACAGCTAGAATATTTAAAGAACTCAAAAAACTTAACACCAAAAAAAAAAAAAATCAAATAACCCAATTAATAAGCAGGGAAGTGAACCAAACAGACACTTCTCAATAGAAGAAATACAAATGGCCCAAAAATACATGAAAAAATGTTCAACATCGTTAACAAGGATAAAAACTACACTGAGATTTTATCTCACACCAATCAGAATGCAAATCAAAAACTACACTGAGATTTCATCTTACACCATCAGGAATACAAATAGTAAATGCCAGGGAGGATGTAGAGAAAAAAGAAACGCTTTTCACTATTGGTGGGATTCTAAATCAATACAACCACTTTGGAAGGTGGTATACCATGCCTCAGTATTTATTGTAAAGAATTAAAGTCATTATACTACAGTGATACGTGCATATCACTGTGATAGTAGTGATATGTGACAGCCCAACTGTGGAACCAGCCTAGGAGTCCATCAATGAACAAATAGATAAATTATATAATACACACACACACACACACACACACACACACAATAGAGTTTTACTCAGCCAAAAAGGAAAATAAAATTATGTCATTTGCAGGAAAATTTATGCAACCAGAGACCATTATGTTAAACGAAATAAACCAAACTCAGAATGTCAAGGGTCAGATGCTTTCTCTCATATGTGGAAGCCAGAGAGGAAAAAGAAAAAGAAAGGTCAGGGCAAGAAGTTCATAAAAATCAAAGGGAGATCAGTCGAGGAAAGGGACCAGAGGGTGGGAGGTTGGGAGGGATGGAAGGGGAGAAGTGCTGGGGGGTGGTATTGGCCAAGTTATATAGTTATATTGTGCACATGCATGACTATGTGACAACAAAACCCATCATTATGTACAAATATAATGCAACAGTAAAAAAAAAATGTGGAAAAAGAAAGAAAGAAGGATAGGGAGAGAGGAAGGAAGGGAGAAAAAGGGAGATTTGGCAATGTTAATTCCAGTTTCTGGTTCCAGCTTTTGCAGCTCTGGTTTCTATATTCTGCTTAGATGCTGCAAGCTATCCTGGAGTCTTTCCAAACGCTGTGAGCTACTAAGAGCTCTTTTTAATTTAAGCTTCTTTGCACTGGTTTTGAGTCACTTTCAAACATAAGAAACTTAATTAATACAGAAAAAAATACCCTTTCAATTAATTGCTGGTTATCTCTAAACTTATAAGGCTTTTTTTTTAAAAATTCAAAGTTAACATTTATTTATTTTTTTGTAGTTTTCAGCGGACACAACATCTTTGTTTGTATGTGGTGCTGAGGATTGAACCTGGGCCGCACGCATGCCAGGCCAGCGTGCTACCACTTGAGCCACATCCCCAGCCCAAACTTATAAGGCTTTTATCCATGCTATCTTCCAGGAATTTTCACTCTGGGTAGCTTTCTAGTTTCATACCCTTTTAATGACCTCACTCCTTTAACTTTCTCTTCTTTCTCCTTTCTGTTTTCTCTAAGGATCAAAACCAAATTCCTTCTTCTTCTTCTTTTTTTTAACAGAATAAGTCAACTACCTTTAAAAAGAAAAAAAAAATTGTTCCTAAAACCTATGTCCTCAGACCACATCTTTTACCACCAACGTCTTATCAGGGTATTTTCTCAAAGACAGTTCAATACAAGACAAAAGTCTTGAGTTGTTTATCGTTTATTGGGAAAAAATATCAATCCAGACATTCTTGCCCTAAGCAAATTTTTGGGTAATTGGTCAGACAACTTATTTAAGTTTTCAAATCTATAAAATTGTATTTTATACTTAAGATGCCTTTGTAGATGAGCTAGCCCAACCCCTTTCATAAGCTTGGACAAGTTAAGTGGCTTGTCTAGACTAAAAAGGAGTTAGTAGTAATATCACAACCAGGACTTTGGGGGCCCTCAATTTTTGTCGAGGGCCTCAGTTTTCACATAAAAAAGGAACAGACCTTTGTGACTTGATAATTACCATAATATATTTTGGTTTAGGTTTGCAAGCTCAGTATTCAACAGGGAACTGGGAGCTTCAGCACCTCAACAATAAAATGAGGAAAACTGATCAACAGTCCTCAAAAACTTTGAGATCTGGAACCTTTTATTTAAAAGAAATCCTATGCTGAATGGAAATTAAAAAGAACAAATAACGATGATAATAAATATGTTAGTCCAGGTCATCCAAAAAGCAGATGTCAAAGATGTACTGGGGGAGATGCGATGAGGAAAAAAGGAAAAGGAACTGGAAAAGGTAGGGGACTCTTTAGACTGTGATGTAGATCTTACTCCTAGGAAAAAGACAGAAAAGGAAGAAGAATTGAATAAGGAGAGTCTCAGCCTACTGCTCCACTCCAAGACAGTTTCAGCCAGGCTGAGGTGGCGTCTTCAAGCAAACTCACCCATCAGAGGAGCCTGCATCTTGCAAAAAAGGCTTGCATTGGTATTCATACCACATTCAATCACTGGCGAGAAGCTGCCCATTAAAGGAGCAGCTTTGGTGCAAACACAATGGTGGAGGGAGACACAGCTGCTGGAGTCATCAATCAATTAGGCTTCCTGAAACAAAAGATTGAAGAGGTATACGCTCATGGCTGCCCAATTAAAAAAAAAAAAACTAAAAGCTCTTTTAAGCAAAAGTTGCATTTTGTTCTTTTTCATATCTTCCACTTCTCTCTTCATTGTACTCATGTGGAAAAAACTGGCAGATACAGAAAAAAAATCAAATAGAAGTTGTAGAGCTGAAAAATACCATACCAGGTCTGATGACACACTGGCTGGCATCTACAGGTTCAGGAGTGATCAGTGAACTCGATAACACTCAGAATGAATTTAAGTTATGATTGAAAAATTGTGAACACTAAGTAGTATAACGTAAACGTAATTAGCAACTCAAAGAGGGAGGAACAGAAAAATATTTGAAGGAATGATGACTAAAAATATTCCATATTTGATAACAATTTGAGATCCAAGATGCTCAATGAACCCCACACAAGATAAACATAAAGAAAAACACAATGAGTACTATGTAATAAGGACTTAGAGGATACTTTTGCTAAATGCACTGACCCTTCATTTATGCCTAAAAGTATCCAATGAGTAACTAAAAGCAGAAAAAAAAAACTTGGCATCTCTCTGCTTCCATTTTGCATCTGTCTCCTTTGCTCTGAGTTATTCTCTTCTGCGGGTATCTTGGATTCCAGGAATAACAGGTCTGATCAACAAATATTTTGTGATGAGTTGAAACTCTCTCTCTGGCCCAGCAACTTTCATATCACCACCAACATGACCAAACCCCCTCAAGACCGATCCTGAGATAAGGATGAACTGGAACACAATTTGACTTAGATTGCTTGACTATGCATATTTCTGGTTCCCCCTTCCCTAGGTAATCTGAGAATTCATGTCAGTACTCCTCAAGACAGTCTGGTCTCCTTATCTTCCTGGTACAGCTATCCTGATTAAAGTTTCTTTCCTGCCTTTACCACTGCTTGTCTCTTTGATTGGCATCTCGTAATGGGTGGCAGAACCTAGTCCATTGAGACATCCTGGAACTGGGGCCCCCATCCTAAAGCTCCCATAATAATAGTATAACCAAATTGCCAAAATCCAGGGATAAAAAGAAAATCAAAAGCAGTTAGAGGAAAAAGGAACATTATACAGAGGGGGAGAATGATAAGAATTATTACAGAATCCTAGTAAAAACGAAATACAAGCCAGAAGACCAAAAAAAAAAAAAAAATCTTTAAGCCAGGCACAGTGGTGGCACACACCTGTAATCCCAATGGCTCACTTGTCTAAGACAGGAGGATCATAAGTTCAAAGCTAGCCTCAGCAACTCAGTGAGGGCTTAAGCAACTCAGTGAGACTCTGTATGTAAATAAAATATTTTTTAAAGGCTGAGATGTGGCCCCTGTGTTCAAACCCTGGTATCAAAAAAAAAAAAAATCTTTAAAGTGTTGAAAGAAAGAAAAAAAAAACTGAATCCAGAATTCTGTCCAGAGAAAATCTTTTTTCAGAAAGGAAGGCAAAACAAAGACTTTTTTCAGAAAAGATTAAAAAAAAAGATTCCTGACTGGAAGACCTATACCACATGAAGCTTAAAGCTAAAAATTAAAAGATTCCAGACACCCATCAAATAAGTAGCAGTGAACAAGTCATGGTTTCATGATGCAAATAACCCGGAATAATAACTTAGTAAGATTATAATCTAAAACCTGCCCTTCTCCCAATGCTAGTGATAGGTACCAAGTATTGTTAGGCTCATTAGCAATCAGGGATGTGATAAAGGAAGCACTAAAAAGCCACATTTGTGCCAGAACTCAGATTCAAAAGCACACTGAAGTTGGCTCTAGGGGGGACCAGTTATGCAAGCTTTGGACTCAACTCTTCTCTCTTCTAAATCTTAATTTATGGTTTGAGATGCTGGCTAAATGACTGGGAAAGCCCTTCCAGATCTAACCACCTGTAAAGTTACAAGTGTGACTGAAAATCAAACTCTCACCTCATCCTGACTTCATCCTTCTCAACATGACTGGTTGCTGGCAAAGGAAATCCCCACAACCCCAAAATAACCATTACCTTTCTAACTCAAAAATTAAAATTAATATGTGAAGTTTGAAAAGATTTTCAAAATGTAATATCATACAATGTCCTTCCAAGAGAAAAATTATAGGGTTGAAGAAATGAATCAATGGTTGCCAGACTTTGTGGGTGGGGGAAGGGTTTGACTAGAAATCGAACTTTTTAGTGTGGTGGAACTATACTGTATTTGATTCAACTTTTTAAAATTTTCATTTGAGTTGTTTTTCATGACACTGGGAATCAAACCCAGAGCCGAAAGCATGCTAAACATGAGCTCTACCACTGAGCTACACCTTTAGCCTCTGTACTGTATCGGATGGTGAGGGCAGTTATAGGATGGTATGTGTTTGTGAAAAATCCAGAGAACTATATCCCACAAAACATAAATTTTATTGTAATAAATTGTAATTTAAATTTAAAAATAAATATTTTTAAGTAATAAGGCAATAGCTTCACTGCTCATTCACATCTGTTTCCTTAAAAGTTGCCATCATTTTAATGTTTTATTAGATCATTTTCCATGTATTAAATTTAACTTCTTATTTGAATATCTACTTTCTTAAAATAATATCAATCACTTATATTATACAAAAACATATAATTATGTACTATAAGATCAATACATTGCTTTAAAAATCTGACAGTTGTGGTATTAAGAGTCTAAAAAACACAGATCTGTTGAGGTATAATTTACAATATAGTTCATCTACCTTAAGTATACAGTGATGATTTTAGTAAATTTATACAGTTGCGTAACCACCACCATAATCTAATTTTCAATCGTTCCCTCACCCCAAAAAGAATCCTTGTGCCCACTTTCACTTTAACAGACTTTCAAAAAGTAAGACAAGGACTAGGGATATACAACATAGAGCACTTGACTAGCATGCCTGAATTCTGGGTTCAATCCCCAGGTCCATCAAAAAAAATTAAATAGTAAAATACAAGAACTTAACCTGATGATTAATTTGCTAACAGATTTCTAGCATTGAAACATTCTTAAGATGATATAGGTCAAACTTCTACCCAATGTTCTAGCAAATGCTTCTATATCACATCTGGTGAGTGTCCCAGGCTACTCATCAACATTCAGCGATAAGTGACTGTCAAACAACTCATTTCGTCTTTGGCCAGGTCTATTTATTGCACAGTTATTCTTCACTTTGAAGCACTGAAGCTTTACATGGGTAACTCCCCATGTGCCCTAATCCTCAGCTCAATAATTTTTAAAAAGTTCCAACTCCAGCATTCTTAAAGCTTTGTCAAAATTAAAAGTAGCTCTGTTCTAAGGGGAAAAAAAAATGGCAATCTCTGGGGCTGAGAATTACATTAGTATCCAAGGAAAGGTTTAAAAGAAATTATTCTTAAACCCTTGAAGTTCAAACAGAAGTCCAAAACTATGCCATGTAATTAAAGTGAAACTAAAATTTACTTACAATTTGGTATATTATCCCACACAATGAATTCCCTGGCTCTATACGAAATGGGTAATAACTTGCCTGTCTGGCTCTTGCGTATTGCATTGGATGAGTAAAAAGACTGGAGCAGAGTTCATGATCCTATAAATCACCAAAAGATGCAAGGAGAGCAGATACAATTAATTATGATTCATTGTAATTATAGAAATTACAATCTGGAAATGAAATCACCATCATGAGCTTGTGACCTGTGTTAAGTAATCATGCAGGGACTCTCATGTGGCTTAACGTTCTGCTGCTGCCTTCCTGAAATGTCTTTATTTTTGAGACAGGGTCTCACGATGCTACCAAGCTGGCCTTGAACTTCTGGACTCAAGCGATCCTCCTGCCTCAGACTCCAATGTTGCTAGGACTACATGCATGGGCCACCGTGTTTGGCTCTAAAATTCTTAATCGTGTTTTAACAAGGGAGTCTATTTTCATCTTGCAATAAACTCCATCAATCTTGTAGCCAGTTGTGAAACTCATTCAAACTAGTGGGAAGGAGGCAATAGTAATAACCACACATCACATTTGCATAGCCTCATAAGTTTTCAAAGTCCTTGTCATTTGACCCTTACAATCTGCCCACTAAGGAGACCAAAAAAAAAAAAATCAGAATAGTTGTGGTTTGTCCAAGGGCACAGAATCAAGAGAATTTTAGAAAAAGTGTTAACTATCTGATTTATTATCAGGGGGCTGCCAGCACCCCACCAGGGTAGTTTCCTGCTCAGAAGGTGGTGAGCCACCAGGGAAAAAGAAAGTCTGAAATATTTAGCAAAGAAACAAGAAACAGAACCAGAAAGTACATTCAAAAAAGGGGGGCTCCTGATAGGTCTTCCAGTCCACATAGGAGCTGGAGCAGAACGACTAGAAAATGGCTCTGGTCCCTTATTTAAAGAAGAGTACATCAAAAGCAGGGGTAAGGTTTCAGTGCGTGGAGTCTTGCTTCACGGTGGCTTGCAGTCAGCAGGTTGATTGGCACCTTGGCAAGCCATCTCTGAGAAGTTATGTGACTATGTGGCTCCAGGAGTCACCCCAACTCCAGTGCAGTGCTGAACCTGTAGGATATCACATGTACCGGGCAGTCTCAAACCAGCAAGGGTGCTGCTGGGAGTTCCCAGATACCACTTTCCTACCCAATGGCTTCCATGTTGATTGGGTTCCCGGTCATTTCACAGGTGGCTTCCAGCGGTTTATCTCTCCCCTGCCTCATTTTGCAAATAAAATTGTTCATGTTCAGGGAAGTTAGAAGGCTTGTCCAAGGTTACTCACAAGTTTAATTCCAAGAAGTAAGATTTCTCATTTCTGCTCTAGTGTCCTACGGACTGTCCCACCTTGTCTTTGTGCAAGTTCTGGACCCTGTGCTCCTTGAAGTTGGCATCATGTGTTGTTTGTTTTGGCAACATCAGAAGAGGTACCCAGTGAGTGCCTGTATAACTGTTTCCGTTTTTAAAACATTTTGCTATGTATATATACAATATCTTCCAACAAGTTAAAAAAGTAAATGATGTGGGTCTTAGTATCCTTTTTTTTTTTTTTTTTCTTTTGAGCAGTGACATCAAAATAATTTGCCTATTAAGCTCAACACACTCACCCAGTGTTGGCTTCAGTCTGCTTCTTGCTGATGGTACTAAACTCTCTAGAGGACAGCATTCTTCCTTGGGTGGTACATGGCTGGTAACAACATAATAAAATTTCCCCTTTTTTTTTTTTTTTTTTTTTTTTGGTACCGAGGATTAAACTCAGGGGCACTCAAACACTGAGCCACATCCCGAGTCCAGTAAACAACTTCTTCAGCACTGATCCTCTGGTTTGCTGCTCAAATCCTTTGCTTGCTGACTTAACCCCTTCTTCTCCCCAACATATCAAATGATTGCAGCCATTACGGACATGCGGCCCTTGATTTGAATGACTTGGGACAAGGCAGCAGGTGAGGACTTAGAAGTCATAAATGCGGTAGTCTACCTCTAAATAACTCCAGGAGTTAAGAAATACTCAATACTGAGACTACTGCGGTGCTTTTACATCACTACATATTTATAAAATAAACACATGGAAACAATAAATAGGGGAGAGGAGAGAAGAGGTATACAAAGTAACTTCACTGTTGTCACATTAGAACAAGAGACATTGATTACCCACACTGGAAAAAGTATCAGAAAAAAAAAATGACATATAACACCAATAGAGAAAAGATAGGGGCTGGGGATTTAGTTCAGTGGCAGAGCTCTTGCCTAGCACACGCAAGGCCCTGAGTTCAGTCCTCCGCCCTGAAAAAAGATAAAGACAAACACCAAAAAAAAAATAACCCAAACAATAAATGGGCCAAGGAACTGAACAGACACTTCTCAGAAGAGGATATACAATCAATCAACAAATACATGAAAAAATGTTCAACATCTCTAGCAATTAGAGAAATGTAAATCAACACTACTGTAAGATACCATCTCACTGCAGTCAGAATGGCAGCTATTAAGAATACAAATGACGATAAGTGTTGGCAAGGATGTGGGGGAAAAGGTACACACATCTACTGCTGGTAGGACTACAGATTGGTGCAGCCAATATAGAAAGCATTATGGAGATTTTTTTGGAAAACTGGGAATGGAACCACCATTTGACCCAACTATCCCTCTCCTGGGTCTATACCCAAAGACTTAAAAACAGCCTACTACAGGGACACAGCCACATCAATGTTTACAGCAGCACAATTCACAATAGCTAAACTGTGGAACCAATCTAGATGCCCTTCAGTAGATGAATGGATAAAGAAAATGTGGCATATATACACAATAGAATATTACTCAGCAATAAAAGAAATAAAATCATGGCATTTGCAGATAAATGGATGGAGTTGCAGAATTTAATGCTAAGTGAAGTTAGCCAATCCCAAAAAACCAAGTGCTAAATGTTTTCTCTGTATAAGGAGGCTGATTCATAGTGGGGTTGGGAAGGGGGGCATAGGAAGATTAGACTAACTCTAGATAGGGGAAAGGGGTGAGTGGGTAAGGGAAGGGGCATGGGGTTAGAAATGATGGTGGAATGTGATGATAATTATTATCCAAAGTACATGTATGAAGACACAAATGGTGTGAATATACTTTGTATACAACCAGAGATATGAAAAATTGTGCTCTGTATGTGTAATATGAATTGTAATGCATTCTGCTGTCATATATAACAAATTAGAATTTTTAAAAAGTGGAAAAAAATTTAATAAACCTCACTGAAACAACTGGTCCTCCCTCCCCACAACCTCCAACTATATACAAAACTCAATTCCAGGAGAATTAAAGACCTAAATATGAGAGGCAGAAATATAACAATTTGTAAAGACACCATAGAATATCTCATGATCTTTCCTTAGGAAAACTTTTCTTAAATAAGACTTTAAAAACACAAACCATACTCATACATTCAATTGTTCAAAATATGTTTACCTTAAGAATCCATATAGAGGGGATGGGGTTGTGGCTCTGGGGTAGAGCACTTGCCTGGCATATGTGAGGCACTGGATTGCAGCCTCAGCACCACATAAAAATAATAAATAAAATAAAGGTATTGTGTCCATCTACAACTAAAAAAAAATTTAAAGAATCCATATAGAAAGCAAAAAGCCAAGCCACAAACTGGGAGTAAATATTTACAACATATATAAGTGACAAAAGATTAATATCCAAAAGCATACAATGAATTGCTACAAACACAGAGAAAGAGAAAGAGAAAATAAGATTGAGGTCAACACATGAACAGGCATTTCCTAAGAGGCAAAGGGGAAATCCAAACAATCAAGACATGAAAAAATGCTTAATCTCTTTAATAATCTGGGGAATGTAAATTAAAAGTCCAGTGCAGTGATACACGCCTCTAATCCCAGCTACTCCAGAGGCTGAGGCAAGAGGATCACAAATTCAAGGCGAGGCTGGGCAATTTAGGAAGATGCTGTTTTAAAATTTAAAAAAGGAATGGGGATGTAGCTGAGTATCAGAGCACTCCTGGGTTCAATCTCCAGCGCCCCTAAAACAAATAAATAAATAAAACTACCATGAAATACCATTAAGCACCCCAATAACAAAAAATATTAACACAATGGAAACTAAGTATAAGTTGTACCTGCTGAGTGCAAGAGTAATTTGGTATAAAATGTTGTTCCACTCATTGGTACTTCTACCCGCAGGTATATACCTTATGTATGGAGGATTCCTGCCCTGTGCACCAGGAGACATGCACAATCATGTCCACAGACGTGTTAGGCTAATTAGCTACACCTAGAAACAACCAAAACGTTCTTCAACCGTAAAATTGAGACAGCCACACTAAGGCTCAGTCTTATAGGGTTAACAGACATACCAGAAAAGTAGTAGTTAAAAAGTAGTCCAGTCTTCAACACTATAAAATTAAGATAACATACCAGAAGATAGGAGGTTGGGAAACCAGTTCAGTCTCCTGAGACAATGTGGTCAGCAGAAATACCAAGAAGTCAGAGCCACGCAATACAAGGTTATTAAAATCAAACTCCCTGAGCCAAGACATTAGTTTGCACTGTTCTGAAAATAATGTTAGGGACTTACCCAGATGCTAAGGGGCAGATCTAGATGTGAGGGACAAATGCATGCATAGAATAGTCACTAAGACAATGTACAGTTACCTTTATTTTATTAGTGTAGTAAGAATCACACCTAAAGTGGAGACTTAAGATGGTAATGAAGCCTGTCAAATGAAGAGGCATGAAGAAGAGCACAAACACAACTACAATTTCACCTCTCTATGCGATGACATCAAGTATCAGCGTTCTGCGGCCTGGCACAGTGGCGCACACCTGTAATACCAGCAGGTCGGGAGGCTGAGGCAGGAGGATTGCGAGTTCAAAGCCAGCCTCAGCAATTTAGCAACTCAGCAAGACTCTGTCTCTAAATAAAAATATAAAAAAGGGCTGGGGATGTGGCTCAGTGATTAAGCGTCATTGGGTTCAATACCCGGAACAACAACAAAAAAAAGAATAGAGTTCCTGTCTACACTGCAGATGCCATAAAAACTGTACACCTTTGTCCTTTGAGTCAGCGTGTGCTGCCTCCTTTATGCTCAAATATAAGAATAAAGACTAAAATGATTCTTCTGAAGGAAAGCACAAGAATTCAATCAGTGACAGAATGAACAAATAGCTTGATTGATCCATAAGGTGAAATATTATACAACAACAAAAAACTATAGATGGATTAATCTGGATCAGTCTCACAAACAATACTGAAGGGAAAAAAGCTAGTCACAAAGGAACATGGGCCACACAATCCATTTCTGTAAAGACATCAGGAAAACTAAGCTCTAGTCTTTAGGGATGTCAACACAGTTGTTAAACTATAAAGAAAAAAAATAATCAACGCAAAAGTATAGGGTTATTTACAGAGTTTGGGGAAAAGGTGTATGAGAAGTGGTGCACACCTATAATCCCAGCAAATCAGGAGGCTGAGGCAGGAGGATCTCAAGTTTGGGTATACCCTTTGGCAAGTTAGCATGATTCTTGAAAAGAAAGTGACCATGACACTCGGAGTGACCAAGAGATCTTTATTGTGGCAGTGTCTGATTAACAGGGAAGGAAGAGAAAAAGAGAGAGGAGGGGGGGAAGAGGGGGCGGAGAGTGGTGTGGGGGGACAAAGCAAGGTGGGGAGAGAGAAGAAAGGGAAAGAGAGTGAGAGAGAGAGAGGGAGAATGAGGGGGGAGGAGAGAGAGAGAGAGAGAGAGAAGAAAGAGAGAGCAAGAGAGGGGTGCCCAGCAGGAGAGAGTTTTTATAGCCAAAAATCTAGTGGGGTCTCTGGGTCTGCAAGCTGCCTTGTTGGCGTACAGTGATTGGATCATACAGGAGCTGCTAAGGGTGTCATCTTCTGCCCTCAGGCGGACTGGGCAGGGGCCAGATGTGGGTTTCTGTTGCACCAGAAGGGTGGGGGTCGAGTGTTCAGCCCACCCTGCAGCTAACATTTGTTAGCAACTAACAATTCTGACTCAAAATAAACAAAAATACAAACTGAATAGTGGTTATGCTAAGATTTGCTAACTTAGTGATTTAATATACAGAACCCTGTATATTAAATCACGAAGTTACCATTGTTATGTATCAAAATCTGAGCAAATGTTGAAATTTTCACATGGTTCAACAAAAAAAGGCACATGCAATATGTATGTGTGTGATATATTTCATTATAAAAATATAAAGGAAAGAAAAAGGCACTGGTTAGGAGTCAGAAAAACCTATATTTGAAGATAACTCCAAACTGGGTTCTAAGATTACACAAGAGGCCCTTTATCCCTATTTCTGTAAAAAATTAGTGTAGACTAGTAGTTAAATGCTGGGGTCTGCAGATGGTAGCCTTAGGTTTAAGTCTCAGCCCTACCACTGATAAACTTCCTTCCCTTGACTCAGTTACTTAATTTATTGCAGCATCGATTTCCTCATCTGTTAAGCAAGGGTAGCAATAGTGCCTTATCTTATACAGTAGTTATGAAATGTATGTAAAAGTATGTATGCATATTAATGCACTGTTATAACTGTAAATCAATAGTTTAGCATAATTCCTGGCACTTTATAAATATCCAGTCAATGATAATTGTGTCACTCGATCCCGTTCTCTTCTGCCACATTTCTTCAGAGGGTTTCAGGAAAGCACAGGTGAAGAGTGGTGTCAATAGGTTCGGAAAAAGCACAAGATTTCATGCAAGTCCTCTATCACAATTCCTGTCCTTTTACACACCCACATCTGTCCACCTGGAATTGCTCATGGCAAAACCAACCTTGATGACTTTACAAGCAACATAGCTGACACCTTCCACACACTCTCAGATGCGAATAGAACCTGAGTTTCTCAACTGGCAATTACACACTACACTCTTCCTAACCCCAGTCTCCTAGTGAAAACTTGAACTCCTTGAACTAAAGGAAACAAGGCCTTTCAAAAAGCACCTAAGGGTCAACCCACCCCAATCCCCATGGTTCACAGATAAAGATGAGGCAGATTCAGACGAGATCCCCAGGGTACCAGGGGCAGCAGCTCAGTAGTTTCATGGCCCCCTCTTCTGACAGCTTCGGGTTGCTCAGACCAAAGGGGCCTTCTGCCTCCACCAGGGTTGGCCAAAGGCTTGGTTTTTCTGTTGTAAAACTCCTTTTTAAATAAAATTCAGAGTTATACAAACTATCTCTGTATAGAACTTTAGAAAATACATAGGAAGTGAGCGGTACCTGTGGTGGGGATAAAAATGGCCCGTGTCAACAGTCCCCTCCCTAGTCCTAAGCCACCCCACCCCACTACCATTAGCAAAAGGCACAAAAGTGTGCAAACCAGTTTAAATTTAGGACAAGAAAAAAGCTTAAAATCCCCAGCTGATCTTACATTCAGCCTCGGCAAGCTTAGTTTAAAAACAAAATGAAACTAAAAACCCCAGAGAGGTGGGAAGAAGGCAAGCTACATAAAAACATACACACACGTTGGGGAGTGAGGCTGGCCAAATTAGAAATATGTAGCAAGAAATCCCATCACTATGTACAACTATAATAGTGCAGCAATAAAAAAAAATATAGAAAGAAAAAAATGTACACATAGCATATCAGGTGAACTTCAGTTGGCTGGTACCATTGGGTGAATTAAAAGAATGCAGCAAAGCTTCCCAAAATTAAAACAAAGTACCCAGATGCATTATTCCTAAAAATTCCTAAGATTCCCTTAGCCAGGATGTCACAGATGTTTGGGTCTAATCTTTGAGCCACTGTTTTGTTGGTTTAACCCTTAGTTGGTGAAGTGGGTGGACGGCTAGCATCTCACTGGGGGGTTCTTCTCCCTGCCGAGGAGAGTATAAGCCACCTGAAAACTTAAAGTCTAAAATAATCAGTGAAGAACAAAATACAAAGAGTCAGAAACATATTTACAAAAGCGGAGCCCCTGATACATCTAGTCCACACAAGAGCTGGAATTAGACAAAAGAAAGACGGCTCCGATGGTTTATTTAAGGAAGGGATAGATAAGGTTTATTCAAGGCAGGGATAGGGTTTCAAGGGCAGAATCTTGCTTTGTGATGTCTTGTAGTCAGCAGGTTGATTGACATCTTGGCAGGTCACGCCCATCTCAGGTGCTGTGGGACACGGACGATCAGGATAGAAATTCACAATGTCCCTGGGCAATTGACCTGAGAAAATGTCCAGTGGTCATTCCCAGATACCAGATGTTTCTATCTACTAGGCTTCGATGCACAGTGACCCCACGGTGACTCATGGACAGCTCGTGACAGTTGGTGTAAAAAACTATGTCTGGCAAACCCCACCATAAATGGTAGCCAGATACGATTCCAGAAACTCAAAAGAAATAAGATATTAATTTTAAAAATCAGAAATAAAAAAAAATACTAACATAGAGACTGGAGATACAGTTCAGTGGTAGAGACCAGCATAAGGCCTTGGGTTTGATCCCTGGCACCGCAAAAGAAAAAAAAAAAACTGAGTATAGAAATTACTCTTTCCTCACTTAATTTACATTATTTTTTTTGCCCAGAGGAGGCCCTTTTCAAGTTGTTTGTCTAAGGATGTGTGACTATTTTTATAGTGTCTAGACTAGTTCTTGATAATTACTTATTTTATGTAGTGCTGCTAATAAAACCCAGAAAGTGTGGACTGACAGTTAAAAATAATAATAAAAAAAAATGACGGTGATTTTGTTACTGTTGAGTTTCCTTATGAGGACCACCTGCAAAGGTGACCAGGGTGGAATACTGTCTGGATCCTTCTCTACCCTAGACCTTGTATGAAAAAGGCTGTCCAACTGCACTGGCCAAAACCCACTTTGGTCTAGTTCCATGGTTACTCACAAAGAGCATCTCCAACGTTTAAAAACTGAATAAAGATTATGATCCAACAACAGATGTAGTAGCTTATTTTTATGATTTGGATTTGGACTGTGTTCAGTGGTGGGATTTGGGGGAAATGATTGGATCATGAGGCTTTGCTCTCACTAGTAGATTAGTTCATTGATGGCTGAGGACCTAGTTGGGGAAAATAGGTCATGAAGTGGGGATGGGGTGCCCTGGAAAGGTTTATAGCCCCTTCTTTTCTCCATTCCCCCTCCCCTCCCTCTCTCTCTCCTTTCTGCTTCTGAACTGTCATGAGCTGAACAGCTTTCTTCCGCCACAATCTTTCACCATGATGTTCTGCTCTACCCCAGACCCAGAGCTATGGAGTCAGTTGACCATGGACTAAAACCATGATCCAAACTGAACTCTTCCTCCTCTAAGTTGTTCTTGTCAGGTATTTTGGTCACCATGATGAAAAGCTGACTTACACTCCCATAAGAAGATTCTTATTTGTCTATTAAATCTTGGGGATTCCAGACTTGGATAGTGGTAGTGACACTAAAATTGAGATGTTTCCCCATTATCATCTGATAAGAATTTGCTGAGCTTGGAGGAGCATGTTGTAAGGATGGGGATGTGGTAAAACCTAACGCTCACTCTCCCCTGGCCAGCCTCAGGGATTCCACAGCTGCCTGCACTATTAGTTTGGCTTGGTCACTAACTTGTAGAGGTTGAGGGGCCATAATGATAGTTGAGTTTTTTAACCATTAAGTATTAAATAAAACACCAACACTTCCAGCTGTCCTGTCTGTGACCCATTTCTCCCAGGTGGAGCTTATGATATTGAATTATTACATAATAGACCTGTTGAGGTTCTTACCCCTTAGGGAAAAAAAGAAGTTTTTCTTGAAGGAAAGTCATGCTTCAAGGGAAGTAAGTAGAAAGTTTCGAGTCCACTGTTGGGCCAGAACGGAGATTCCCGTGGATAAGTCAAATGGAGACAGAGATGCAACTGGGAGCAGAGGTAGCAGGAGTCAGGGAACATAGCTCACCTAGAGAGTCTCCCTAAACCTGGGTCAGCAGATTTCTTTACAACAAATGATTGAAAATTATGTTACAGATTGAATAAAATAACAAGAAAGTGCTTAGAAATTTAAAATTCAATTAGCTTGATTGTTTTAAGAACATATTTGGATCTCTTAGCAAAGTTAGCAGCACTACCTAGAATCACATAATTTATTTTTAAATATTTTGGATAAATAAAGAATACAGGATGATAAAAATATCTATGTATTCAGTTCCTATTTTGATAAATAAAAATTACCATAGAATTGTTTTTTCTTAGAAATTTTTGGGCATATATTTTAAGATCAGCAAAATATGGCTGAAACCTCTGTGATCACTCTTCAAGAGCTTTCCTTTGCCCAGATACAAGCCTGAATTTGGTGCTTATTATTCCCAGGCATTTTTAAATACTTTGACTAAGTTTGTTTTCTTAGATCTTTTTAAAGGTATTATGTTGCATGATTTTAAGTTTTAAGGTGGCATATTATATGTATTCTTTCATAATGTGTTTTTTTGCTCAACATTATGTTCAGAAATTTCATTCATTTTGATTCATGTCTCTGTGATCAGTTTTCACTGCTGTATAGTATCCCATTATAGGGTAACCACAATGATGGTATGTAAGTTCAGTTTCTTGTTATGTGGTTTTGCTTTGCATTCTTTGTTCAAAAGAAAGGGGAAATATATATGTCTCCATGTGCACTTGTTTTTCTGCAGGGCCTCTGCCTAAGAGTGTAATTACAGGGTTATCAAGAGAAAGTCTCCTCAATATTACCAGATATAATCAAATCATTTTCCAAATGATTAAAACAATTCTCACTCCCATTGCCTCACCTCCTCAGCACCTGATATTGTCGGGCTTCCATTTTTGCCAATCTGATGGATGTGAAATGACTTCTCATTGTGGTTTTAATTTGTATTTCTCGGATCTTTTAATGGTTTACAGAGCATTTGGGTTTTTCTCTTTGTGAATTAACTGTCATCTCTTCAGCCCAATTTTTAACTGAGTTAAAAAATTTTAACTGTCTTTTTTCTTTCAATTTATGAGAGCTACAAACATAGATCCTTTATAATACTGCAAGTAGATGCATTACAAATATCTTCTTTCAATGCATGACAGCATTTTTACTATTTTTATGGACTTTTTTTTAGATAGATAAAAGAGTTTTTATTTTAATATAGTTAAATCTATCAGTATTATCTCTTATCTTTTGTCCTTTTTTATGTCATGGCACAAGGTATAGAGCAATGTCAATCAATGCTACCATTTGTATAAAAGATGGGAGGGGAAGAAGAAATAATTATATTTTTGTACATTTAAATGAAATTTCAAAGGATTCACGGGACACTTTTAACTGTGGATATTAATGGAGGAGGGTGTGGTGGAGGGTGGTGATGCAAGGCTTATACAAGGGCAGAACTGGGTGAAAGGAGACAAATTGCAATCTATTTAGGACCTTCTTTTCAACAAATGGGCCGTTAGTGCTGTCCTATAGGAATTTCGTTTGCCAGTGGTTGTAGAATGAAACTTATTTGAAACAAGTCTGGGAAGTTTGGGGATTTTTATAGTCAGGCTTAGAGTAGAAGTTCTGCCAGCCCTCTTTAGTCTCAGGCTCACATTAGGAGCTTCCAGTAAGTTTTTCATGGATCTGAAACACAAAGAAAATATGGGTTGGTTGGTAGTCTCAGTATGTAAGGAAAAACATATTCATGACAGGTAGCTGTTAAAAGGGTAGAGGTGATACATCCTTATTGTGAGAGGCATGGATCTAAAAACAGAGACCTTATTAACAGCTCAACTCGACTGGACCCTTCTCAAAAAGTTCAAGCAGTTTCTTGAGGGAATGGACTTGATTGGAGCCCAGGGACTCAGGGCTTCTTGAACCTGTGAATGAATTGCCCTTAATGCTCTATCACAACTTAACAAGGCTTTATCCGTTACATGGATGTTGTGCCAGTGCATGGACTTTAGTCACCGGACATCTCAGCGCCTGCTCATTGACATTTCGTAAGAGTCCAAGCCTTTTATTTTCAATAGTGTTCACAATCATTAGATTTATGGACAGGCTATTGTGCTTTGGACAAAGAAACCGCCGCGACTCTTTCAGCAATTTATTCTTTTAAGATCTACATTGAGGGCTGGGGATGTGGCTCAAGCGGTATCGAGCTCGCGTGGCATGCGTGCGGCCCGGGTTCGATCCTCAGCACCACATACAAACAAAGATGTTGTGTCCGCTGAAAACTAGAAAATAAATATTAAGATTCTCTCTCTCTCTCTCTCTCTTTAAAAAAAAAAAAAGATCTACATTGATATGTGATTGCCCTTCTTTAATTCTAGAAGAAATTCAAGACAGTGAGAGCATTGGCAAATCTTGAGGTTTTCAAATTTTATGATCTGTCTTACGAAACGTGTGCCCTTATTACTCGTAATAAGCAAGGTTATCATAAACTGGCAGTATATATTTTAGAAATCATTTGCTGGCTACCACTGGTCATCATTCCTTACTTAGGAACATGCTCTATAAATAGCGTATAAAGGCATAAAGATATATATACAGTCCCCAAAGCTTTTGCAGGTGAGAAACACTTCATTGGTATGAAAAACAACCCAAGTATTCATCAAAGCTCCTACTAGGGACAAGGAACTGCCTTTCTTCCCTTGAGGCTTGATAGCAGGGGTTTGGTTTGGGTCTTTAATGTCACTCCAAAAGCTCATATTTTAGGCAATGCAGGAGTGTTCAGAAGAAAGATGATTCAATTATGAGGGCCATTACCTCATTGATGAATTAACCCATTTGATGGATTAATAATTTTAATGGACTAATGAATGGAAACTGCAGGCAGAGAGAGTGTGGTTGAAGGAAACAGGTCGCTGGAAATGTCCCCTTGGACTAAATCTGGTCCCTGATTCCTCTTGCTCACTGTGTTTCTCTCTCTGCTTTCTGGCTTCCAAGAGCTGAGTGGCTTTCTTCCATCATGACATTCGACCATGACGCTCTGCCTCATCCTGGGCCCACAGCAATGAAGCCTGCCAACCGTAAACTAAACTTCTCACACCCTCAGCCCCAATGAATTTTGAAAAAACTACGGGTACATGGAGCCAGCCAGCCATGCCTAATAATTCCATTCTTTGTTCACGTACACCACGTGACAAACTACCTCTGCTTAATGCCGCCAAGCCTCCCTCCTAGAGCCCCACAGACAATCTGGGTGACAAAAAAAAAAAAACAACAAAAACTAAAAACCAAAAATTAAGAAGAAGGGAGGTGGGGGAGGGAGAAGAAGAAGAGGAAGAGGAAGAATGAAATAAGAAAAACAATCAAGCAAACCATATCTAACCTCACCTATTGGTCTCCAAAAGTTGTGAAAGTGAAATCTGGGTTCTGAAGAAGAAAAAAACATTTAATAGAATTTCCAGGGGAATATAGTGAATTGACAAAGATCCAGACAAAGACACCTGTGAACAGAAAATGCCCTCCATCTTGGCTGTGTCATTAACCAAATCAACCATTTCATAACAACTACAACAGGAATAATCTTGAGAAATACTCCTACTTCCAGAAGTGAGAAATCCTATTTTTACAATCAATAGAGTACCCCCAAGGTATAACCAGCATCAGTTTAAATGTTAATTTTGAGAAAAAGTACCCACTCTCACAGGGCCATGTTTTGTCACCTGGGCAGAATATATGGAAACAAAAACAATTTTTTTTTTTTAGGCTTAAGGTTCTGTCAAGGGACCTTCTTTTATTTTTGTTCCACTTCAATGAGTTGAGGAGTATGTGACCATATAAAGCAGATGTGTGCACTCGATGTTAGCCCAGGCCCTAAAAACAAGTGGGAAACTTCTATTTCTAACATTGGGTGTTGAAACAGTAACTGAATTTCTTCTTTCCCCCAATCTAACCATGCTTTTACATAGTTTCTTCTTAGATTTTAATTGGACTCCTTGGCATTGTTAAGAACATAGTGGTTAAGCTTATGGAATTCAGAGACAAAAAGACTTAGTTTACTGACTCCTATCTTTGCCAATGGTCCACCAAGAAATCCTCAGGAAATCACTTCACTATTTGAGCCTACATTTCTTCAACTTATTTTCTAAATTTATAATAGTATCATTCAGAAAAGGTTTGAGGGTTAAATGAAGATTTTAGTTGAGTGTTAAAAATTATTACAGTGCCCAACACCTAATAAATTGCTCAAATTTTGTTTATGCATTCATTCAACAAGCATTTCTTTAGAGCTCCCTACTATGTGCTAGTCCATGTTCTAGATGCTGGTCAGAATAATTAGAGCTGGCCTTTAGATAGCACTGGGAAGCAACACTGACAGAATACAATGTAAACTATGGGCACATGAGCAGTGAACATTCTCAGGAGCTACTATCTCTCTTTCAAGCAGGTTTTTGTTTGTTTTTTTTTTTGTTTTTTTTTTTTGTTGTTGTTGTTGTTGTTGTTGTTTTTTAGCAATAGGACTGTTTGAACAGGGCTAACCCAAGAACTTTGCTATACTAGTATGAGAAGTACCTTTAGCCCCAATATCAAAGGTGGAAGAGTGGATGTCACATAAAGTTGCAGGAGATAACCTGGTCCTTGGTGTAGCCCAGGATGTCCTTGAGGGGGCCTCCAACGCCCAGTTCACCATCTTCTTGAGGACATATTTGGCAGCCTTCTCCAGGCAGTTGGTCAGATCCATGACAGACACACTGGAGTCAGGCACATGGAAGACCATGGCAGCCAACTTCCCATTCATCTCAAGGATGACCTTACAGCCTTGGCAGCTTCAGTGGACGCACTGACAATAATATTCTGATCAGTCCCATGACCGTCATGCCACAGTTTACTAGAGGGCCTGTGGTCATGAGGCCCTCCATGATGCCAAAGTTATCATCCCTTAGCCAGAGGTGCTCAACAGTGGCAGAGCAGGCTTTATCGACAATCTTACTGGAGTTACACTTTTTGTGGTCTCAACCGTCACAGACTTGGGGGCATCAGCAGAAGAAACAGAAACTGTGACTCTTGACTCCACCCTTCCAGTGAGCCCCCAGCAGACTCGACAACATATTCAACATCAGCATCGCCCCCATTTGATGTTGGCAAGATCTGATTCCTGGAAGATAGAGATGGACATTCCATTAATGACAAGCTTCCCATTCTCAGTCTTGAGTGTGCCGTTCAACTTGCTATGGGTGAAATGATACTGGAACAAGTGAGTCCTGTAACTGGGGTCAACAAAGGGGTCATTGATGGCAAACAATAAACAATACTCACTTTGCTGGTGTTGGGTGACCAGGTGCCCAATACAGCCAAATCCAAAAGTCTCCAACCTTCACCATCATGTCTCAGGGACACAGCTGGCACTGCATGAGAAGATGCCACTGTCTATCAAACAGGGAGCCACTTGGTACTTTGCCTTACATAATTTCTACCCCTTTGCAGAAGAAAGATCACTGAATCTAGCCAAAAAAAGATGATAGACACTGAATCTTTAAGATTTGCTGCACCGCAACATATAATTATATAATCTTTCATGCTCTTGCCTTATCTTATCTCAAATGTTCATCTCCCTTGTCAAACGAAATGGCCAGAGTATTTCAATTCTGGTTGTAATCTCCCTAAGGCCCACTCTGAGACCAATACCACCACCACCACCACCAGTGTCATCTCAGAGCACTCCCACTTCCATGGTCCAGCCACCCAAGAATTTTTTACTACCTCTCAGTGAGCACAGACTGTATAACCAGAGGCAAATCTTCATTTCTGCTAGCCACACAGCCTCTGACTTCAATTTTTTTTCCCTCACTTTTGTACCAGTGATTGAACCCAGGGGCACTTAACCACTGAAGCTATATCCTCAGCCCATTTTACTTTTTATTTTGAGACAGGGTCTCACTAAGTTGCTTAGAGATTCACTAAATTGCTGACCTTGAACTTGCGATCCTCCTGCCTCAGCCTCCCTAGTCACTGGGATTACAGGTGTGCACCATCATGCCCAGCACAGTTCTTTTTTTTTTTTTTAACTCAATATGTTAGAGTCTGTAAACAAGTCAAAATAACACCTGGCATTTTGCCAGGGGAATGTTAAAGTTCGTAAACAAGTCTGGATGGTGCCTGGCAAAATGCCAGAGGGAGTGGTTTGAGAAGTAACAAAAGTGAGCCATTAAGTGTGGAGATTCCTTATTGGTTGACTGATGTATCTAGTTTATGCTAATTAGATAAGCTGTGTGGAATGTATAAATACTGCTCCTGTCCTGCAATAAACGGCTCCCACTCCTGCTGTATCAATCTACACAAGTTGTTCGTCACCCCCCGGTTATTTTGCTGCAGCCGGACTGCGGCAAATATGTCTTAGTATGACATTTTCGTTGTTGGATAGTCAAAACAGTATTTTAAATAACAATAGCTTTATAGACCTTTAAAATTCTCACTTAAAAACCATGATCTCATCATGTAATTTATAAGAAAATGTTTATAAGGCCCTGATTTTTATTATCTTAATGTTAGTAAAAATTGCAGCAGCAGAATATGCTTACACCAACACAGAGCTTACAAACACACCTAAGCACTGTGTGGTAACTCGGTACTATATTTTTTCATCTCTCTTGATTTTAATTTCTTTAAAAGTTGCCAGATAAATATTTATTAATTAAACATTGTATTACACATTCACGCTATATTAAATTGAATATTAACTCCATATTATAACTAAAGTCAATCAAGAAGCTTAGAAAATATAGTTAAGTGACTATTCAGATGTAATACAATAACTTAATATTTTAAAAATTATCAGAAACCAATAATGCCTTAAAACTTCACATAGGTAGTATAAATGGATTAACTCTATAGGCCCACATAATGTGCAATATCACCTAAGCTTTATTTAAAAGAACTAATTTATACAGATCTACCACTTTTAAATTATAACTCAATGTACTTACATACATCTAGGCTTAAATTTAAATTTACATACTTTAAAATAATAAAATAGGAAATAATTACTTACTTGACCTACAAGGTAAGTGAAGGAAATTTAGATAGTTCCACATATCTAAATTGTTGTTAAAGTACAAATACAAAGTTTTGAATTAATTAATATGCCATGTTTGCATTCTTATTTCACGCTGTAGCAAAGGTTCAAGTTCTTTTGTTTTTAACTCAATATGTCTTAGTATGACATTTGCATTGTTTGATGGTCAAAACAGTATTTTAAATAAGAAGAACTATTTAAACCTTTAAAATCCTCACTTATAAATCATGATCTTACCAAGTAATTTACCTAAGGGGTGACAGCCAGCATCTGGTTGGGGGATTTTTTTTTTCCTGCTGTGGAAGGTGAAGCCACCTGAGAAATTAAAGTCTTAAATAATTAGTGAAAAACAAAAGACAGAGTCGGAAATATATTTTCAAAAGATGGAGCCCCGATATATCCAGTCCACACAGGAGCTGGAGCTAGACAAAAGAAGATGGTGCGTGGTTTATTTCAGGGGGTACATCAAAGGCAGGGGTAAGGCTTCAAGAGCGGAGTCTTGCTTCCTGATGTCTTGCAGTCAGCAGGTTGATTGGCATCTTGACAGGTCACACCCATCTCAGAGGGCCTGTGCAGCTACAGCAGGTCACCCCATCTCCCGCGCTGTGTGGGACCTGTGGCAGAGCTTGATAGGGATCACAATGAGTCAGGGCAGTCAACCAGAGGAAATGTCCACTGGTCATTCCCAGACACCAGATTCACCTATTCTATAGGCTTTGCCCACAAGCTGTCCATGGATGGCTCGCAACAACCACCCCCCCAATTAATTAAAAATTAATTCTTTAAAAATTAATTAAAAATTAAATTAATTAAAAATTAAAATACAATTAATTAAAAATTAATCCCAAATTCACAAAACAATTTAATTTGTTACATGGTTTATTTTTGATTATGAGTAAAATTAAATTAAAATTTAGATCTCTCGTATTTATTTTATAAAATAATAAAACTTGGTACAAAGGAGTTTCTCCCAGTCTTAAATTATAACTAAATTATCAGTTTATGATGAAAATAATAACTCTATCACTTCTAATCATTTTTGCCTTTTTACAAACCAAAAATATCTAAGCCTGGATTCCTTCATTTATTTGTAACCAGATAGAGAGCTGGGGGTATATATCAGTAATACAGCACTTGCCTAGGATGCATAAAGCCCTGGGTTTGATACACACATACACACAAACCTTTAGATTGATTTTTCCCACCGTGGAAGTCTGAGACACCTGGAGATTTGCAGTAAACTATTTCCCTTTTGTGCTGATGACCTTTCTCCATTTGAAAAGCAGTTCCTGATTTCCTTCCGAGAGTGGGAAGAGAGATGGAGTATCTGCCATGGGACATTAATCGTGCAACGCAATCTGCTCCTCATGACTGGAGGGTATCTAAACCTTCAGGTATGAAATGTAATATGCCTAACCGTATCCATCACAAAAACAGAATGGGAAGATACAAAACCAGGTCTGAATGGTCCAATAGACACAAGTAAGATGCATAAGCAGGTGGCTTTCCCATCTCTCCCTGCCAGAGTGGTACATTTGTTATGGTTGATGAACATAAACCAGTTGTTGTGGCTCACACCTGTAATCCCAGCATCTTGGGTAGCAGAGGTAGGAGGATGGCAAGTTCAAGTCCCCGTACCTATAACCTCTTGGGAAGTTCCCCTGAACCATTATAGAAGAAAAAAAAAAAACATGGACCTGGCTGTGCCTACCATGCCTGTCCCAGCTAGAAGAGAACAGCCTCTCCACCACAGCCCCACTCAATGGTGGCTGCAAAGTCAGGGATGAAAGAAAATCTCTCCAGCAAGAAGGACTTCAAGCTGCATATCTAGCCTCCACTTTATCTGGAAGGAAAGATTGCCTGGGCTCATATCTACAATAACTCATAGAAAGCATCTTGCAGGTTGGCCACCCCTTGGGGACTTGAAAAATTTTTGAGAATCAGTTGGAAAGGAAGTCTGAGGAAAAAAACTATGTAAATTGTGAAAATATGAAGATGTTTGGGTCCCATGTAAATTCCCTTTAAAATACCAGGGTTTCCTAAACTCGGGGTTCCTTGGCTGTGATGCAAATCTATTTATTACACATGCAGCATCTGCACTGTCATCACCCAGTGGAACTTAGAAGAAGGGGAACCAATACAAACACAAAGCTCAGGCTGCCTGCTGGACCATTCATAATAAAGTCATTTGTCTCTGAGCCTGGAGTCTGGTGTCTTTTGTCAGCATCCATGAAACAGGGACAGGAAAACTTATTAACTTGCCTGTCAGAGCCATCTTTTTCTGGAAGAGGGAAACAAAAGAGCCTCTTTGCAGGCCTGGTTGGGAAACATGAGAGACTCCCTGCGATGTGGTGATAATGTTCTCATCCTCATCCAAGCGCTGGGTGAGTGGTGGAAAATGAGGACGTGCTAATCTTTGCTCACTGACACAGCCACACACTGCAGAGCCTGTTAACTCTCTGCCCCAAAGAGAGAAATACTATCCATGTTCCAAGTGTACTACAGGCAGAACTACTTTATACTGTTTGTTTATAGAAAACCTCTCTGTGATATTCGGATGGCAACATCCTGGTATGTGAAGGTCAAGTGGTATCCCAGGCCAAAAGAAAAAAAAAAAAATGACCTCCTTACTGCAAAGAGCCTGCATTGGAAATGAGCATGGCATGTTCCATGGATAGATGAATATGGAGAATGAGGGAAAGAGGCATCAAGAATAACTCATAATGCCAGCATGGTGGCACATGCCTGTAATCCCAGTGGTTCGGGAGGCTGAGACAGGAGGCTCATGAGTTCAAAGCCAGCCTCAGCAAAGGTGAGGCACTAACAACTCAGGGAGACCCTGTCTTTAAATAAAATACAAAATAGGACTGGGAATGTGGCTCAGTGGTTGAATGCCCATGAGTTCAATCCCCGGTACCAAAAATTAAAAAATAAAAATAAATAAAAAAAGAATAACTCATGAGTTTTAGCTGAAGCAAGTAGATAGGAGATGGTGGTGCTGTTTGATACATATAATCACCAGGGAAGAATCATATTTGGACAGAAAATCAGCTCTATTTGGCTATAGTAAGTTTGAAATATCTCTCAGATATCTTTTGTGAGGATGTTTTGCTAGGATTTATGAGTCTGGAGTTCTAGGGAGAAGTCAAGGCAAGAAATGGATATTTGGGAATACTTAACACTACCATTTGCCAGGCACTGTCTAATCAGTTTATGCCTATTTTCTCAGTTACACTCCCAGCAATCCCATGGGGTTGGCAATGCATTATTGCTTCATTTTAAAGATGAAGAAACAGAAAACTTTTCCAAGATCACACAGCTACAAGGGATAAGGCCAGAAGAAAAGCCTACGCAGGTTGACTCCAGAGCCCGTGCATGCATGATCATCATCACCATCCTAGACTACCTGGTATAGAAATGGTATTTAAAGGCATGGGACCAGAGAATTTCACCCAGGGAAATGTATAGATAAGGAGAAAAGTATTCTGAAGTACTGCACCATGAAGGGACATTTAGTCATGTCCAACTGAATTCCCAGGCTAGATACACCAGTTATAAATTAACATATTAGCTTTTCTATTTATATTTGCTGTCTTGTATGTATGGCTGGTTTCATTCCATCTCCAGAACATTATTTTCCTTTGCTGACTTGTTGAAAATAGACCATGTGGACCAGTAATGGTCTTGTAAGATATTAACACTACACGTTGTCCTATCTGAGGCACCCGGAAGGCCTTTCTGGGTATTTGTTTAACCACGATATGTGTCATACCAGGAATCCTAGAAATAGGGGTTTCCACCCGGCTTGTTGAAAACGGTTAAGTTCCTACTTGTAAGATCCCATAGCTCCCTGTACTTTTTAATTAAATTTGCCACATTCAAAATGATATGATTAATATCTGAGCTGTGCACGGTGGCGCAGGCTAGTAATCCCAGAAGCTCAGTGGTAGAGCTAGGGGTGTAGCTCAATGGTAGAGCCCTTGCCTAGCTTGAATGAAGTCCTGAGTTCAATCTCTAATACTGTCAAAATAATAATAATAATAATAAACTTTCAAGGTAAAATAAAATTTTGAACTGAAATGCTGAACTCAGAATTCTCCTCCAATGATAACTACTATTTACTATGCCAGTAGCAACTGTTGAGTAAGACAAAAATCCTGCTCTTAGGGAAGAATCATGCTTTCCTTGCTAGGAATAGCCAGTACCTGGTAATGACTAAGTTGTTATCAACATGCAGGGTTTCCACAAAGTTCCTTCCCCTTTTAGACTAAACAATTATGTGGTTATATACACAGGACACATGGGATCTTCAATTCACCCCCTACATTTCTATTTTATCCTTAGAATAAAAGAGTCATTTAAATAACTTTTCAGCTGCCATCACTTGATCTTTAAAACACACACACACACACACACACACACACACTCCCTTAGTTCCAGGAAATTTTTTGACAATTTCCTAAGGTCCAATGACTTTGACATTCTTTATTTATTTATTTTTAATTTTTATTATTATTATTATTATTTAGTTGTAGTTGGACACAATACCTTTATTTGTTTTTAATGTGGTGTTGAGGATGGAACCCAGGGCCTCCCACGTGCTAGGCCAGCGCTCTACCGCTGAGCCACAACCCCAGCCCACAACATTCTTTTTTTTTTTTTAAACAGCAATTGCTTGGACACAGTTTCTGCAATGAAGAGAAAAGGGAAATTCTTCTTGGTTCCAGTTTTTGTTCCCCACTTTTCCAATCAGAAATTTTTACACGGAGCTGAAGTAAGATTGGTTTTTCCCAAGGAAGATTTCTCTGACAGCCCCATTCGGTTAAGTTTCTACTGGTAAGAGCCCATAGCCCGCTATAGTCTTTAATTACATTTGCCACATTCAAAATGATATGATCAATATCTGAGCTGTGCACAGTGGCGCACGCTTGTAATCCCAGCAGCTCAGGAGGCTGAGGCAGGAGGATCACAAGTTCAAAGCCAGCCTAAATAACTTAGTGAGGCCCTGAGCAACTCAGAACGACCCTGTCCCTAATAAAAAACATAAAAACGGATAGGGGCTCCGTGGCTAAGCGCCCCTGAGTTCCCTGGTAAAAAATAAATAAATAAAAATAAAAAAATACAAAGGGCTGGGGATGTAGCTTGGTGGTGGAGCATCCCCGGGTTCCCTCTCCAGTACTGCAAAGAGTAAAAAATTTCTGTTTGAAGACCAATACCACATTGGTTGTTCATTGCCATGTTATTGGTTCCTGTCATAGCTCCTGGCACATAGAAAGTATTCAACAAATACGTGTTGAATGACTGAGTACGTGAAAAACACTACACTCAGACAAGGAAGCTTCCAGCAACTTCAACTACATGGTCATTATGATCTTAGAGTTTGCATAGTGATTGCAAATTGGGCAAAAATCTTGAGAAGAGTTATTAATTATACACGATTGACAAACGACAATATTTGCTTTCATTCTATACCCATAGCAATTAATGTAAATATTGAAGTACACAAAGTGTCTCATCTGGACCTCCCTACACATGATAGCACTCCTAAATTCCACAGTCAGGTTGGCATGCACTGGCCAAAGTTAATTCACATGGTGAGCTTTAGTTTCTGAGGTCTTTAGTGATAAGGTCTCACCAGATAGGCTCTTGTTTGCATTATTATAAATGTCTCATTGGGTCAATTAAGAGGTCCACTGACCTGCTTTGCACAAATTCCACACATAAGATAATTCAATAACGTCATTTAAGAGTCTCATAAAAATCACAATTTGATACAGATGATGCAGTTCTATAATATGAGCAACACTGACTTTACCAAGATATTTATTATTCAGGAAACCTAAACCTCTTGATTGTGATCTCTTGCATCAAGTATCTTATCTAAGTGTTAAGGAATGTGTGGGCCCCTTAAACTACATGGGTTTTAAAACCTTCTTTTAGGGCCTGGCTACTTAAAGTAAGGTATGTGAAACAATAGCAGCAGCAGCCCCTGGTGTCATGGATTGAATGATGTCCCCCTCAAAATTCATAGGTTGAAACCTAACCTCCCAATTTAATGTTATTTTGAGATGGGACTTTGGGAGGGTTAGAAGATTCATGTGGGTGGGGCCCTCATTATTAATGCTCTTACGAAAAGAGATCTCAGAGCCCTAGGGCTGGGGCGCTCCTTCCCTCCCCTGCCCCCATCTCTGCCACGTGAGGTCACAGAAGGAAGGCACTATCTACAAGCCAAGAAGAAAGCCCTCCCCAATTCCCAACCACGCTGGCACCCTGATGTCAGATTTCTCCAGAACTAGAGGTAAACTTCTGTTGTCTTTGTATTTTGTTAAAACCGCCTAAGCTATAGACACCCAGACACTTGCTTAAGATGATTAGTCTCAGGCCTTCTGACCCCAGACCTGTTGAATCAGAATCTGCATTTTTTATAAGATCATCAAGTACTGTGCACATTTGCTATATGCACCACTAAAGTCTGAAAAGCTGTTATGCTGGGGACCTACTTCAAGATAGAATTAAAAAAAAAAATCACTTCAGTCTAAGAAAGTTCCTTAGTGTTGAATTCTTTAATATGCTCCAGACCAAAAGAACTGAATATCCTACCAGTCCTGGAAAATAAAATCCACAAAGTCAGCTTTGCCTGCTTTCTTTTTTAACTGGATTCCACCTTCGGAGGCTGTAAGTAAACCGGCAGTCTTTCAACAGGTGTTCTTCACTACAGTAAAAATTATCCCAAGTCTACCCCACCCTGAAATTATTGGTTCATATGTGAAAGAGAACTAGCATTAACAGGAACTTGAGAGGAGCGAGAAAGCCACCACTCAGTTAAACCACCTTATCTCCTCACACATTTAAAAATCTACTCATGCAAATTTTTAGCTCCCATGGTGTTGGGCAACCAGAGCCTCTGTTTCCCTCTTCTGTTGTTTCTGTCACATTTCCAAGTTCCACAGTGACACGGTTTAGGGGAAATAGCACATTTTCACTTTGTTGGGTTGTTTTTCTTCTTTTTCTTTTTTCTTGAATCACAAGTACCTGTACCAGTACTTTTGTTAACAGATCTGTGTCTAGAACTAGGTTTGACTGTGCTCAGTGTTTTGTTTGGTGGATTTTGAAGGTGACTTTGTTATTTAGAACGGTTTTAGATTGACAGGAAAATTGAATGCAGTGTACAGAAGATTTTCCTTGTATCGACCCTCTACTACTCACAAGCTTAGCCTCTCTCATCCTCAACATCCCCCACCCGAGTGCAACATTTGTTACAATTGATGAACCCACACCAGGTGTGGTGGCTCACACCTGTAATCTCAGTGTCTTAAAAAGCTGAGGCAAGAGGATAGTAAATTCAAGAATAACCTCAGCAATTTAGCAAGATCCTATTTCAAAATAAAAAATAAAAAGGAACTGGGGGGGGGGGCTGGGGTTGTGGCTCAGTGGTAGAGCGCTTGCCTAGCATGTGTGAGGCACTGGGTTCGATTCTCAGCACCACATATAAATAAATGAATAAATAAAGGTTCATACATCTAAAAACATATTTAAAAAATAAAAGGCAGGGGGGCGGGGACTGAGGATGTGGCTCAGTGTTTTCACACACCTACAAAAAGTGGGGAGAACTGAAGATGTGGCTCGGTGGCTTAGCATGCCTGGGTTCAATTGGAAAGAAAGGAAAGAGGAAGCCGGGCACAGTGGTGCACACCCATAATCCCAGCTACTTGGGAGGCTGAAACAAGAGGATGGCAAGTTCAAAGCCAGCCCCAGCAATGGTGAAGCGCTAAGCAACTCAGTGAGACCCTTTCTCTAAATAAAATACAAAATAGGGATGGGGATGTGGCTCAGTGGTCGAATGCCCCTGAGTTCAATCCCTGGTACCCACCCACCACCACCACCACCCCCCCCAAAAAAAAAGAAAGGAAGGAAAGAAGGAAGGGAGGAAAGGGGAAAAAATTTTGATGAAACTACAAATGACACACATTATGACCCAAAGTCCATAATTTACATTATTAGAGTTCACTTTATTTTTTGCAGTACTAGGGATTGGATCCATGAACGCTTCACCATTGAACTATAAATCTAGCGCTTTGTTTTTATTTTTTATTTTGAGACAGGTCTTGCCAAGTTGCTGAGGCTGGCCTCAAACTTTCAATCCTCCTGCCTCAGCCTCCCAAGTCACTGGAATATAGGGTTCACTCTTGCTGCTGAACATTATTTATATAAATAATGACAAATACTCACCATTATAGTAACACATGATAGTAATTCACATTATACATATTCACATATATATAATTCACATTATAGTAACACACAAAGTAGTTTCACTAAAAATCCTCTTTTCCAGTTTTAACACATATTTGTCCTGGTTTAAGCAACAGTATGAACTAACTGTCTCCAAAGCAAGATGGGACCAAATACAACTGAAAATCTAACTTTTTTTCCACCAAAATGGTTCTCTTACAGGACGTGAGTGCAGATGGTTCTTTTGAGCAGTGCCATCAAAAAAATTTGCCTATCAAGCTCAACTCACTCACCCAGTATTGGCTTCAGTCTGCTTCATGCTGATGGTACTTAACCTTCTAGAGGACAGCATTCTTCCTTGGGTGGCCCGTGGCTGGTGACAAAATAATAAAATTTCCTAGTCTTTTTTTTTTTTTTTACTTTTGAGACAGGGTCTCTCTGAGTCACCCAGGGTCTTGCTAAATTGCTGAAGCTGGTTTTGAACTTGCAGTCCTCCTGCCTCAACCTCCTGAGCCACTGGGATTCGAGGCATGCAGTCCCAGGCCCAGCCAGTCCTTGACTTTTTATTTGTTTCAGTATGGGTTGGCAATGCTCTTCCAATTTCTGGGAAGGCTAGGGTGGGAGAAGGTCCGCCTCTGAAAACCACTGCAGCAGTAGTATACATGTGGTGGAGGATGCTAGAGGGATAGTAAAGGGCCCTCCACGTGGTAGGGGGAATCCTAGAGAACGGTCGTCCTTGTCCAGATCCTCGGTTTCTCCTTGGGTCCATTTCCTTTGTTACAAAGGGCAGGACAGAAAAGGTAGAAGCTCCTAACAGCAAATGCAAATGTGGAATAGTCCAAGAAGACAGTGGTTCAGAGTTGGGAGACCAGCAGAGCCTGGCCTTCTCTTGTTTTCTCCAATTTTGGGGGGATGCTGACTTGTGCTAGGTATGGGCTGTAAAGATAAATAAAACATTGTCCCCGTCCCCTTGGAGCTCATGGCACTTTTGCTAGAAAGATGGGGACATTTTGTGCTGAGTGCTGGGGCGAACACCTATAATCCCAGCAGCTCAGGAGGCTGAGGCAGGAGAATCTCAGGTTCAAAGCCAGACTCAGCAAGGCCTTAAGCAACTCAGTGAGATCCCTGTCTCTAAAGAAAATGTAAAATAGTGCTCAGGATGTGGTTCAGTGGTTAAGTGCCCCTGAGTTCAATCCTTGGTACCAAAAAAAAAAAAAAAAAGGTCAAGGACTATTTTAAGTATTTGACTTTCAGTTCTGTAGAAGTCATTAACATGCCCCCCACAAAAAGAAAAAGCCAATAGCAAATCACTAAGAACTGGGTCTAAGATTCTTATGTCAATTCACCCTGAGTCCCCAGCCCCCTGGTCTCTCTAAACTGCATTTCAAAGGCAAAAGCTAGATGATCACATATGGGCACCAATGTCAAGAAATCCCCGACAGGATCCTGACAATCCACCAAGCTGAGTCCCTATCTTCAGTGATGTATGAAGCACTTCCACAAAAAATACAACCATTGAGCTAAAAGTTACAAATACCACTTGTTTATAACAAGCAAACCCCTATATAAAATTGATGAAACATTGAAATCAGGCGTAAGTCTACTAGTTCCTGGAAGCAGACTTAGGGGAAGAGGTCCAATAGTTTAAAAATAGAGATTCCTCAAAGGTCCAAAAATTAGTTCAGTGAAGCACAGTCATATCCTTTATCTTAAGAACCTCAGAACCAGACTAGGAACATCATAGGCACTGAAGACTTCCAGGCATTTGTTATATTTTAAGAATTATTTCAAAGGGTCAGAAACAGTGCCACACACCTGTAATCCCAACTACTTGGGAGGCTGAGGCAGAAGGATTGCAAGTTCAAAGCCAGTCTGGGCAATTTGGCAAGGCCCTAAGCAACTCAGTGAGACCCTGTCTCTAAATAAAACATAAAAAAGGGCTGGGGATGTGGCTCAGTGGTTAAGCACCCCTGGGTTCAATACCTGGTATCAAAAAAAAAAAAATTTTGTTTCAAAGGCAAGGTGGGTAGAAATTTTGTCACAATAAATCAAAAGTTGATTTTGAGGTTTACTGAAAACAGAAAATGAAATGATTCTTACACAAAACTAGCTACAAAAAAAAAGGTAAGCTGTGAGCATGGGGGTGCAGTTTCAAGGGAAGTGTTTTTGTTTTCACTTGAGAGACTTGAGTACAGTTTTTTAAAGCAAGTATGTGATCTTGTTTATATGCGCATATTGTATTGTTAGTTTAATCCATTATTCATTCAATGATTTTGTTCACTAAGCAACAACTACATTTGAAGAACTGGTACATATAACTGCAATACTTATCTCAAGGAGATTCTGCTACCCTCTCTTGACTTTTAAACTCCCTCAATCTCTTGAAGGAGGAGAGTCCCCCACACTCCTTGGAATCAGCCAGAGCTCATCCGGGATCCACCCATGAGCACACACATCAAGCAACCTCACGTGAGGTTATCTGGGCTGGTGCCTCCTGTATACCGGGTCTTCCTCCACTATGAGGACCAAGTCTCTTGACTTCACATCCTCAAAGCCTGGCCAGGAGTAGAGTGAAGAGAACTAAATCCGGTAAATAAATCCACTCCAGACAGGAAAGTTTAGGTTGGCTTGGTTTTAACCCTGAAAACTGTTTAGGTGCTAAGCATTTTGTTCAAAATCATAGAGAATATCATATCTGGCTAATGCTGGGAAAAGGGCCCTGGTCTCTTGATGACGATGAATCGAGAGCTGAATCATAAGCACCAAGGTTGACAAATAAACAAAGTCTACACGTTTAGAAATAAAAGAAAGGCCATCTTACACACCTACAGTCCCAGCTACTTGGGAGGCTGAGGTGGGAGGAATGCTGGAACCCAAGAGTTTAAGGCCAGCCTGGGCAACACAGCAAGACCCCATCTCTTAAGAAATAAAAATAGTATCCTGACACCATCAACATGAAAATGTAACAAGTTTCACTCTTAGGGCTCAGATGTTGAAGAAGGGCCCTGGGTTGCATGTGCTGTCAGCCACATGCAACAGTACTGTACACTCTGGTGGGGGGTGTCTTACTTCCTCATCACCAGAGGAATAATTTATGATATTATTGTTGAACCTTCAAGCATTGGCTCTATGACTGATAAATATGGGCCTCAGAGGTCAGTAGCTTTCTGGACCTACAGAGTAAATGGACAATATAACCTGGAAGGACTCACATTCAGCTTCCTGTTTATAGTAGGAGGTTTAGGTTTCACAATCCTGGACCCATCTAATAAAAAAACTCCAAAACTCAACGGATTTTTTTCTCCTATTAGTTGGATTCATTTATGCTCTATCGATTTTTTTTTTATGGCTAGAGTATTTGTGAGAACAAAACCTCTGGGCTATCTGTCAGGGTAGAATGCCTTTTGAGAAGAAATCAACGGATACTGGATTTGCACATTAACGATGCTTTAAAGGCTACACCATGAGGACATTATCTGGTACATGGTAAGCAGTAACTAAGTATTAAGAAAATAAAAATAATAAAGACTACACCAATCCTCTACCACGAAATGTGGAAAAGAATGAAGAGCAGCAGTAAAAGAAGTAACAAGTGAAAACATTCAGGCTAAGACAGGAATTTCTTGCTGTAAAAGCCCAGATTATCACAGCATTTTTTCAATGTACCAATAAGGCTAAGTAACATTCTTTTCTTAGTTTTTCATTTCTTAAAGAAAATATAACCAGGCATGGTGGCACAGTCTGGCAGTCTAAGGCAGGAGAATGGCAAGTTTAAGGTCAGCCTTGGCAAGTGAGACCTGTCTCAAAGTAAAAAATAAAAAAGGTTGAGGATGTAGCTCAGTGGTAGAGGACCCATGAGTTCAATACTCATCCAGAACTAAACAATATAGATATATACACACTTACATACATATATATACACATACACACTATGCTTCTAAAACTATAATATTGAACAAGGTTTTTTGTTTTGTTTTGTTTTGTTTTTACAACACCTATAACATTTTGGGATATATTTCTGATTTTCAGAAATTAATGTAAAACCAGGAAGCAAGATCCTATAAGCAGAGAGCTCTGGGCTGCGGATCAGCTTCACCAAAGGTGCTTTGCCTTTAAACAGTTTGAGCGATAGTATGTTGTTTCACATATGATGCAAGACTATCTTCTGAACAATAAGGGGTGAAAAGAATAGAAAATGTCCTAATTGTAAAATAAAGTAAAATGAGATAAACTTTGGGGAGAGTTTCATCAATGAAATGTGAGAAGCTGTTGCTAACAACTGAAATCACCAACTATTCCTTGAAACTCCTATGGCATATTCTTTTTTGGAAAGAAGACATCTTAGAAACTCTACTCCTACCCGTCAACTAGACACCAAGCATGCTCCAGAGGAGGCACCCAGAGAGATGCTCCCGACAACCATCCCTCAGAGCAAAGGAGTCCTCACATTTCGCTCTCCTACAAATCCGGGTTCAGACCAGCAATGTCCTTTTTTTATTTTCTCATTGCTCTCAACAGCTGAAGCCCTGTGGAGCAATATGGAGCCCATACTGCCCCCTGCTGCCCACTCGCTCCCTAACAAGGATCCATTCATACTCACTCTGGCCGGGGGCCCTCTTTTGCTCCCATGCCTATGGAAAAAAAAAAAAAAAGAAGAAGAAAAGCAACAGAATGCCCCCACAAAAGTCAAATGTCTTTATTTTATATATAAAAAAAAATTTATACAGTTTTAGTTTCCTATGTTTAAGAAAAAAATCCCTAAAATTGCCATAATGTTTAGATCCACTGCAAACTGTAAAAACAAAGCTTTTTATATATTAAAAAAAAAATTTACATTTTACAATTTTCTACATGCATGCACAATGTCTCAGCTCTGTAACCCAAAAAAAAAAAAAGAAAAAAGAAAAAAGAAAGAAAGAAAAGAAAAGGAAAAAATCTAGATCCAACAGTGGAAAATTCTACATTTACAATCTCACTTGAAAGAGACTCAAGAAGCCCCTTCCTTTTGCGCAGAGAACAAAATCACAACAGTCACACACCAGGACTTAGTCCAACAGCAGATACTGCCCCAAGGGGAGGGCAGAGGAGAGAAGACAGACCGACAGACACCACAAAGGAGAAAGGGAGTTCATCTGGGCCCAGCAGAGAAGAGAAACACAAACCCTGGGCACATGTCTCGGATGAGAAGCTTCCAGGGATCCAACGTCTCATCACCGGTGCTTCACCAGGGTTTGCCATGGGAATGCTGAGTGGGCTGGGGAAGCCGACAATTAAGGGCTGAAATGGAGGGGGATGGCAAGGGAAAAGTGAGAGACTATAGGGACATAAACAAGAATAAATGAGAGACAAAAATACCACTTAAGGAGAAGGGAACCAATGGCGACAGTGGCAGAGTGGCGAGGTAGGTGAAGGACCGAGGCACAGTGTCCTGGTGTGCTGGGGAGGGGGGAAAGCATTCCAAGGCCATGAAAAGGAAGGCCAAGTAGGTGTGCTGGGGAGCAGCTAGGATGCCCGTCGTCATAGAAACAACAGCACTGGAGATGCCCAGCACAGTATCCCAGCATCCCCTGTGGGGATGGAGCAGAGCTGCCCCACGTGGGCACACCCCCTCCCAGGAAGAATGGAAAACCCAGAGAGCATGGGACCCACACCCCCTCTCAGGAAGAATGGAAAACCCAGAGAGCGCGGGGAACCGGCCTGGTGGGGGGAAACTGCGCATAGGGACCAGCTGCCCATCCCCCAGCAGTTCACAGCATGAAGACAATTCCCATCCGGGAGAAGAAGGACACACGCACAGCCATACACTTGACAATTCATCCTGACATTTAAAAAAAAATATTAATAATAATAACCAAAAAAAGACAAAGATACCACAGTTCTGACGCAAAGGACCAAAACACTACCATTCTCAGTCACAGCCCTTAGTGCTTAGAGAAAGAGTTGGGGGGTGGGGGGCGGGAGGAATGGTTTCTCTTTTTGTTTTAGGAAAAAGGAATGAAAAAATCACAGTGATTAAAAACATGGCAGGTTCTTAAAATAAACACTCCCCCTGTCCCTAACTTAGGGCAGCAACTATGATCACAAATAATTTCCTTCCGTCCACCCTAGCCACGCACCCAAACCACACGACATACGCCCTGCTGTTGCCCACAAAGGCAATGACCCCAGTCACCATCCGGGTCTTGTTCTCCAGGACAGTGAGGTATTTATGTGACCCAGAGGGACTCCTCTGAAACCAGATTTTACTTTAATATAAGATACCTCTCCCAGGACTCCCAGGACAGCATATATTTCACATGGGCCTATCTGAGGACCCCAGCCCCAGCTCAGTGCTCATCTAGAGGCCCCCTGCTGGGGACAAGGGACAAGAAAAGCCCTGACTGACAAACCAGCTACATGGTAGGTAGAGAGATGTGCCTTTTCAGAAAGGACAGGAGAAATTCCAATCTCTAGGTTATCACGACAGAGACAAAGCCTCCCAGGTGAGAGCTGAACGGGCATCTTATCCCAGAATGTGCTTTACAAAGAAAGTACCAGCAAATTTCCCAGGGAAGAGAGGGGCCTATCCAGGAGAATTGTGCGTTACTTAAAGAATGGGCCCAGGGGCATGCTCCGACTTGGCCATAAGAACAGTTCTCTATGTGGATCCTAGAAGGATATCTAAATTAGGCGCTTCCTACTTCTATTCCCCTTGGTACATCATTGATGGTATCTCATTTATAAGCTCAAATTTACTCTGAAAATATGCATTAGAGTGCCAGTGAATTTTGCTCACAATGAGACCTAAACTATTGAGAGAATTCAGATTTGGTGCAAAGGTGATGGAAGCTAAAATGGGGTGAGGGGTTATGTACCCACAAAAGGCAGTAATCCTGGTCTCTCACCCCAATACAGTGCCCAGAGAACCAGAGGAGAACAGGAGAGGGGGGACCCTGGAAGGCCATGGAAAAGAGACCCCTGAGGCAAAGAACTGGACTTAAGGCAGGGAACAAGGAGGAGCTGCAGGCTCCTCCCCCAAAACAGATGGGGCAACAGGTCTCGGGAGCCAAGAGAAGTCAGCAGGATTGGGGCGGCTGGTGCAGAGAAGCAAAGCATCTGTTGAGACCACGGTGTTGGTCAGGGACTGTTCGCCAGTAAGTCTGTTTAGGAGTCTGTCCTTCATTGAGAAGAGTCAGAATGAAGGTCTGGGCAGGTAGAGAGGGCAGGGGTCAGTGACAAGTGTCTCTCTGACCTCAAGGATCTATCCTAAGGCCACTGGACTTGCCCCCAGGGCCCTGGTGAAGAGGTCAGAGGCCTTCCACCTCAGTCTGCCTGTGGTCACGTGTGATCATACAATCAGATCATACAATCAGGACTGGCAGGTGGAGACTTCCAGGTAAAGGACGCGATTTTCCCTTGCTCTAAATATATGTGGATGGTGGGGGGGGGGTAGCTGGAGCAAATAACGCTACAGGGAGGCTCCTAACTCTTGGGTTCTGTGGCAGGAGCATCCCTGTCCAAGAACTCTGGGTTTGTTATGAGTGGGGTGAAGGGGCAGGGGGGGAGACACCCACTGCCCTAGAGGAGTTTTGGCACTGTGGCTCTCTGGGGTCAAAGCCATACCCCTGGAGAAAAACCTGTCATGGGCCACTGGAGAGAACAGCTAGAAGAACTTGGGCTTGTGAGTGGGGGCGTGGGAAGGGAAGGGACAATCAAGAGGGCCTGGGCCCTTTCAGAAGGGACCAACATCTAGGGAAAAGGAGGAGATGAGGCACTGATTCCTGCAGGGCCTGGAGGGATATAAAAGTGGGGGGGGGGGTTCCCAGGTACTGTTAACAGCAGGATGATCTCTCCAGGTTCACGTGGGCAAAATAAGGAAGAGGGAAGGAGGCAGGGTGAGGGGTGAGTTAATTCAAGTAAAAAAAACAAGAGCAAGAGGGAAAAGGGCAGCGGGAACGTGGCTGGGCCTGAGAACCAAGCCCCTCTCCGGCCCCGCAGAAGCCCCCGAGTCTCCCACTCCCCTGCAGTTGCATGATCACACTGAGGTCTCCGATTGCAGCCTCATGACAAACTTGTGTGACTTGGGATCCACAAATTCCTCGGAGAGTTTGAAGAAGGGCACCTTCTTGGTGCTGACCACCAGGCTGAACTCCTGGCGTTTTAAGAGGAAAACGATGCCATCCTTAAGCCCATTGGTCACCGGCTCCTCGCTCACCAGTGTCCACTGTTTGGCCAGCCAGCGTTCCTTGTGGTACTGGATGGTGGGTCCAGCTGCCAGATACCGCTCCAGGAAAGCCTGAGGAGGGGAAAAGAGACTGCCTAGGAATCTGTCTCACCCTCCCACTGTCCTTCATCTCCTGGGCACAGCTTCCAAAAACACCTAGCATGTCTCCAGGCTCACGCTGCGTACGAACTAATATCTTGGAATGTCAGAGCAGAATTGATTGATGGATAAAAAAGACAGCACCCATAGAAATGATATGGCTCCACAGAGTCAGGACTGAACTTGGGTCCCCTGACCCCTGTGCTGTGATCTGGACAAGCCCTCCCTCGTTATTCCTTCCCTCCCTCCCATATATCTTGTACAATCAGCAGCGAGCAGGTCTGCAGTACAAGGGAGCTAGCAGGGGACAGGTTACATCTTTAGTCCCCTGTTCATGAAGAGCAGCTCAGGGAAAGCCAATCTAGGAAGCTGGCAGTTGAGTTGTGTGGTGGACAATGGCTGAAAAAGAGCACAAGTCAAGACCATCTGGGAGGTGAAAAGGGTCACGGGTAAAGGTGGGACTTTGCATCTGGAAATTCCAGAGTCCTTATGAAAATGAGAAACAGGTCTGTCTTCCCCCAATTAGTTCTGAAGTCCACCTTTGCTTCATCTACCTAAGGACTTTACTCCATGCAGACAGGGTAGATGAGTTAGGGATGAGAAAAGAGATGATAAAGAGGAGGAGGCAGAGACGAGAGAGAGAGAGAGAGAAAGGGAGAGAGAGAGGGGTAGAATGAGGTGAGAAATAAGGGACTAAAGGGAGGCTGAGTGTGGGGTCTCATGCTTGCAATCTGAGCAACATGAGAGACTGAGGCAGAAGAATCACAAGTTTAAGTCTACCCTCAGCAACTTAGCAAGACCCTGTCTCAAAATAAAAAGTAAAAAGGACTGGGGCTATAGTAGAGCTCAGTGAAAGAACACCCCTGGGTTTAATCCCTAATACTGGAAAAACAACAACAACAAAAGAAAGTGAAGGTGGACAGGAAGAGGACCAGAAGCTGGGGAGAAAGGAAGGACACTAGGAGCCGCGGGCCCACCTTGGGGGTCATGTCGTGAGTGATGCAGAATTCAAGGTGCTGCAGGATACTCTCCATGGTGTGGTAAGGCTGCTGCTTGGTGGTCCGAAGGTACTTCTGCATGGCACGAGCCATGGATGCAAAGATGGCCTGGGCTGCCTCCCGGGGATCCATCACCTCCCTTGGGTTCTTCTGCTCCTCCTCCTGCAGTCGCTTGATGTGAGTGAAGGCCTCCTCCACGGCTACGACGAGCCTGGGGGACCAGAGGGTGGAGACCAGATGCCCGCCTTACATCTTTTCCCTCTCCACTGGCTTCAACCACCAGGGCCTGGGCAAGGTCAGGCTTTTGTGACCTCCCTGAAGCAGCACAAGCTCCACAGGGCTGGGGAATGGGGGGCTTTCTGCCACCAAGGGCAAGAAACAACCAGAGCTCAGGGGCCACAGCCCAGCGAGTCAGAGGACAAATCTAGTGGCAAACTCAGAGAGACAACTATGAATCATGTTACAGGAAAGAACAAGCATCCCGTCAAATCCTAGGAAAAGCCTTCCTAAATAGGACCACCCTCCACACACCACACTTAATCATGTGAAAAAGTAACAGATATTACTGGGCTGGGGATACGGCTCAGGTGGTAGAGTGCTTGCCTCGAATGCACTAAGGCCCTGGGTTCAATCCTCAGCACCACAAAAGGAAAAAAAAAAAAAGTAATAGATATTACTAATTTTTTTTAAAGAGAGAGAGAATTTTTTAATATTTATTATTTTTTTTTTTAGTTTTCGGTGGACACAACATCTTTATTTTATTTTTATGTGGTGCTGAAGATCGAACCCAGTGCCCCGTGCATGCCAGGCGAGCACACTACCGCTTGAGCCACATCCCCAGCCTGATATTACTAATTTAAAATGACAGATTTCTATTCAGCCACAATGGCATGGGCAACATTAAGTAACCTCGGATGGGTGTGGGTCATGTATGCAGCATTTAAAAACCAACAAAGGATTGACATCTAGAATATGCAAATAATTTGCTATAAATTAAGAAGAAAAAGGCAAGAACTCTTTAGAAAAATGGGCAAAAGAGATGAACAGACAATTCACAAGAGGCCTGAGAGATTAAAATATACATAAAGGCGGCACTGGCTCAGAAAGATGAAAATTAAGTAAGATACTATTTCTCTGTTGTGGGAAGCCATCCTCACACGTGATTTGAGTTACCTCCCTGGCTGGGTGAGAGGCGCTTAGACACAGCTGTGTCAGAGCCTTCCCCACCCTTCTCCAGGTCCGAGGGCTTGTCCGTGCAGAGGCATGTCTGGCCACACACCTGAAGACCCAATCGTTGCCCCTGACCTTGGGATGCTGCCCCCCTTAACCTTCATTGGATGGGATTTTTCCCTGGAATTCTTTGTTCCCCAGTAAAAGCCCACTCCCTGGCGTGCTCTCCCTCTCTCACTAGTCTCCTCTGTAAACCTCGCCACCGCATTAGGTAGCTGGAGGCGGGAGCTAGGAGAAGCCGTCCAGGAACGGGTATTAAAGGTAATGAGAGTCTTGTCTCTTTAAATTTAAAACTCCCTAGCAATTACTTATGAATTGAACCTTCTTTCATGAAGTCAGCACTAGTCGCGTGGCAGACTGTCAAAATAGAAAAGGACTATAATCCAAATTTTGTGTAGTACATTGGGAAAATTCTATGAAACACTATGCAACAAACGGGGTGTATAGCCAATAATGGATAAGTCTCAAAACTATAGTGTTAAAGGAGAAGTAGGGGGAAAAAAGTGGATGTATAACTGATGTGAATCTGCAATATGTATATGGGGTAAAAATGGGAGTTCATAATCCGCTTGAATCAAATGTATGAAATATGATATGTCAAGAGCTTTGTAATGTTTTGAACAACTAATAATAAAAAAAATTTTTAAAAAAAAGGATAAGTAGGGGGAAAGTCAATTTATACAAAAAGCATACAAAAATCAAGTTGTACTGAATATATACAGGTTTTAAGGAAATCAGACACACTAGTGAGTGCCTACCATGGAGAGACTGAGGATAGGGATTAGGGAAGAGGGAAAATAGAATAAAGGACTGTAAAGAAACCTAAGATGACAATACATTAAAAGCTAAAAAGGCTAAGTAATACAATTCTCTGAAGTCCAAAAAACAATAAAAACCCATGTGGCCTACGAGCAGGACAAGGAAAGGAGGCCTATGGCCCAGTAACCAGAACCCAGGGACCTGGAACCTTCAATGAGCCGAGGCTGGACCCTAGGCTAGGTACGTGCACACTGTGCAGACCTACAATTTCTGCTGCTTCTTTGCTTTCCTGGAGTTCTTCAGCAAGTTCTTTATTAAAAGAACATCTCTATCTCAGGAATGCAAAGCAAAAAGCTGTCTCTCGGTTCCAAGCAAGGTAATGGGAGAAGAAAAGGGCCCCTATGTGCCAAGAATGGTGGTGGCAGCACATGAGATCCAAAGACCCTATTCGGGGCAGAAGGCAAAGGGGTAGAAGAAGGGCCATTCCTTCCCCCACCCATCTTTTAATAGGTGCATTCTAGTTGCACATAATGATGGGATCGGTAGTCCATATTCATAAATGCAAACAGTATGCCAATATCACTCCCCAGCACTTGCCCATCCCTCTCCTAGAAACGACCCTAGGAGGGCCATTTCTGAGACAACCGAACTCATGCAGGAATGTCAGAGGAATGGAGTTGGTGATCTTTATTCTACTCCAGGGGACACCAGCTTCATTTGTAAGGACAGAGCAAGGGCTGCCTCCCCTTCTTGAAGTCTGGAGATGATGTGGGAGAAGGGATGGAGGGTAGAATGAATGGTCCGAGGCTCTCTGCTCCTCCCCCACCAGACCCAGGTGGGACCTGACGGCAGCAGGCAGAGAGAAAGTTTCTTCAGGCATGATTGAAGTTCACATTAGGGAAAAGGGACAGGTGAGGATAGCATTTAAAAATTTACCAGGCTGGGGAAGTGTCTCAGTAACAGAGTTTGCCTAGCATGTACAAAAGCTTAGATTCAATCCCCAGCACCACCAAAAAAAAAAAAAAATGAGTTTACCAAAATATAGACACAAGAACCTTATTTTTGCAGGCAAAAAAGCCCCATCTGCTAAGCCTTCAAGATCTATTGATAGAAGCATAGCCAGCCTGCTGTTTCGGATAAGGTTCACATCTTTATAAGTCACTATCCCACCGTAGTAGGCAGAATGCAAAAATGCTCCCTGGAGTTCCACTCCCTCATTATTCAATCATCTCGGTATTTTTTTCAAGAATGGAGGTTAAATCCAGGAGCACTCTACCACAGAACTACATCCCCAACTCTTTTATTTTTTATTTTGATAGGGTGGTACCACGTTGCCCAGGCTGGCCTCAAACTTTGATCCTCCTGCCTTAGCCTCCTGAGTCATTGGATTACAGGCATGCATCACCACACCCCGCTTAACCTCAGAACATTTTGCAGATGTAATTCAAGGGCCATGTTTGCTAACTTTAAAATAAGATTATCCTGTTACGCATGATCTAATCACATGAGTTCTTCAGAAGCAGTTTTCTCCCGCTGGTGGCAAAAGAAGTCAGAGACTCCTCCCACTGGAAAAGCCAACTGTCATGCTCGAAACTGCCTGTAGGGTGGCAGGACAAGGAGGTGATTCTGCCAAAGTCAGTGAGCACCGGGTGGGGTGGTACATGCATGTAATTCCAGCTACTCGGGATGATGAGGCAGGAGGATCACAAGTTCCAGGCCACCTTGGGAAACTTAGAGAGATCCTGTCTCAAAATAAAAATTAAAAAGGGCTTGGGATGAGGTTCAGTGGCAGAGTGTCCCTGGGTGCAGCCCTGGTACTACCAAGAAAAGAAAAGTCAGTGAGCTTGGAGGAGAAGCCCAGGCTCAGAGTGAGGTTTGATTTCAGCCTTGAGACCTAAGAAGATGGTCCAGCAAGCCTGAACCTGACCCAAGGAACAGGAGATGATAAACAGGTTGCTTTTAGTTGCTAGTTTATGGTAACCTGTTAGAGCAGCACTAAGGACAAACATACCCCTATATCATCACTGCTCACCTATTTCAAATAGTTATATAAGTCCCTCGGGCTTCCTCTCCTCAGCTTACCCCATGGTCAACACCACCCTTCACTCCACCCCACC
>NW_026000019.1:28197437-28206895 GCF_001458135.2 Marmota marmota marmota
TTGTGGCTGTTGTCCCGCCGCCGGGCCGCCGCTGCGATCGCAGCCCGAGACTGGCCCGTGGAGTTGTTGGTGCTGTTTTCTGCACAGGATCAGGATAGAGACGACGGTCACATCAGAGTGTGGCCTCTTTCCCCACTCCAGGAGCTCTGGAGACACAGCCCCCGTTGTGTTTAGAGGAAGCTCTTCCCCCCACCCAGCAATACCACCCATTCCCTGTCCTCCTGGCCGCCTCTGGAGAGGCTGGGGAAAAACAACCAGGAAGGCACCGGAAGGGCAGAAGTCCTGCCCATGCGCCTCCTGGGCTCAGGTGAGCCAAAGGGCTGAGACCAGAGCCGATAAGCAGACACAGGGGAGGCAGATTGGGGAGACACACCGTAGCATAAAGGGGGAGCAAGTAGAATCAGCAACTAGGACCAGCCACCTGAAGTCAAGGAAAATGACAGGACAGAAGGGGCTGGGACATGGGCTGGAGAAAGGAAAAGGGAAGGAGAAGGGAGTGAGAGAGGAGAGAGAGAGGAAGCCACGTGGAGTCCTGCTTAGAAGAGGCCGGGAGGGGCGGAGGAGCAGGGCCGCTCACCCTCTCCGAGAGAATACACCTTGAAGCCAGACACTTTCTTGGCCAGGACGGACTTGGGCAGGTTGAGGAGGGCAGGGTTGTAGACAGGGAAGTCATGGTAATACTTCTCCAGGATCCACACTGCCACGCGCTGGATGCTGTGGGGGAGAGGGCAGGACGGGGAGGGAGAAGGGGCAGACAGGGGTACAGGGAAAGGCACACATCAGGGCAGGTTGGCAGGGCAGGAGGGGACATGACGGAGACAAGCTGCTTCCAGGAAGCCTGGCTCAAGCCTGACGTCTACTTACCAGGCTCCCAACCACTCCCAGAGCTGGGTCACTCGCTCCTCCCTGCCATGCTGAAGCTTGGGGGAGAAAGGGCGCTGGGCCTGAGTTCCCAGCCAAGGGTGCCCTCGGCTTCCTCCTGCATCTTCCCAAGGAGGTTCTGATACTCTACTGCCTAGGGGCACGGGGAGCACCCTACCAATAAATCTGGTGGATCGAGATGACTTATCCTCCCACTTAACCTCCATCACTCTTCCTCTGAGGGTCCCTTCTCTAGCCAGGGTCAGCTTCTTGTGCCTCTAGGAAAGGTGATGTTCATGACCCAGGGGATGTGCCCTGGATCGATCCTCCCCTAAGATTCCTCATCTCCGATTGCCTGATTGGTCCCAACTCAGTGACTGTCCCCGGCACCTGGCCTACAGCACTGCACGTGACCTTCCCATTAAGCAACAAACACGTTGAAAACCTACTATGTGCCAAAGTCCTCAACTCCTTCCACCTCGCCCTGCCAACCCATCACTTCTGGCCTCCCCACCACCACCCCTGGAACCCCCTCCTTCCCCACCCTCCTTCCTCCGTGTGCACATCTCGCCCACTCCCAAGCACTCGTACCTGAGATGGCCAACGTTGTAGAAGCGGCTGGCCCCGTCGGTGGAGCGCACGACCTTGAGCGTGAACTGGGGCTGGAGCTGCCGCAGCTCCAGCAGGACCACGGCCAAGTAGTGCACGAAGAGCAGGGCGTCCACCAGTGACACCGCGAACTGCACCACGCCCTGGTAGCTGCGCTCCCGGGCGTCCAGGATGCGCACACCGTAGAAGAGCCAGTAGGAGGCCACGAGCAGGAAGACGAGCACCATGAGCAGGGCGCGCAGCACGAAGACCCGGGGCAGCGAGGCCTTGGGCCGGCGGAAGAACAGAGCCCAGCTGCCCAGCAGCAGGATGAGCAGCTTGAAGGCCACTGAAATGAAGAGGCCCTCGCAGGCCGTCCCGCACGGCTCCAGCTCATCCCGCCACAGCAGTGGGGGTAGCAGCAGGAAAGCCAGCGGGGTGAGGAAGGAGAGCAGCGCCAGAGTGGCCCCTGCAGCCACACCCAGGTGACGGGAGCAGTCCAGTGGAACACTGTCCTCCATGTCCTTGGCGATTCGTGTGAGGTCATCGTGGGAGATGCTGTGCTCCGAGGTACCCGTGACTACCGTGGTGGTTTCTCCCCAGTTGTCGTCCTGTAGACAGGAGGGGGCAGGTGGGCAGGGGGATTAAAGGACAGGGAGAGGAGGTGGAGAAGGGAAAAGAGGAGACAGAGCAGAGTCAGCAACACATGGGAAAGGAGAGGCAGAAAGAAGAGGGGGAAACTGATAAGGATGCAACCGTCATCTGGGCAGAGACACCCATGATCCCAGATACTCAGGAGGCTGAGGCAGGAGGGTAGCAAGTACAAGGCCAGTCCAGGAAATTTAGTGAGACCCTGACTCAAAAAAATAAAAAGAGCTGTGGATGTAACTCAGTGGCCCCTCGGTTCCATCCCTACAAAGTATTCATTGAGCTCTCCTGTGCAGCCAAGGCTGGCTTCCGCAGACACTGAACTCTAAGAGCTGGGCTCTCGGGAAGCTGTACACCAATCAGTGGGAGAGAAAACACTGCCCACGCAGCAGAGACCCTCAGAGCACGAGGCCCGGGACAAATGTCAAGGGAGCTGCTCAGGCAGAGACAAGGATTTCAGGCCAGACTCGCCAAACAAAACAGTCAGGCTTCCAAGGAATGATGGGACCTGAAGTGATCCCTGGCAGTGGGTGATATGAAAATGTTGGACTGAATTAAATAAAAGTGGGTCTGCGGTTCCCAGCCCCAGTTGCACACATTAGAATCACCCAGGGAGCCTGGAAAAGATACCAATTAGAGCAGGGTGAAATGTGCTTGTCAACTTTTTTTTTATAAAGAGCTCCCCAGATAATTCTAATGTTCATCGGAGATTGAGAATCTCAGAACTAACTGATCTCTAAGGGTCGGCTCTCAGAATGTGCTCTGTGGACTGGAAGTGTGGACATCACCGGGGAGCTTGTTAGAAATGCAGATCTGCGGGCCTAGCCCACATCCACTGAAGCAGAACTGGCGTTTAACAAGATCCCCGTGAATCTCTCAAACGTTAAAGTTGTACAAGTCCCGCCTCTGAGCCCCTTCCAGTTTGGGCAGCTTTCCATACTATCGGGCAGAAGCTGAGGGGGAGCAGAAACCTCCAGGATAGCAAGAGCTGGGGACCCAAGTGTAGGAGCAGAGCACAGCATGGCCAAGAAGGTGAGGCCCAGAGCAGCAGGAGGGGCTTGTTGAGGTCATTCCAAGCTACAAGCCCTCCTCCAGGCACGGGGAGCGACTGAAGATTTCTGATTAAGGCAGTGGCCTGACAAAAGTAGTGCAGAAGATACCAGAGAGAAGAGGGGGATGGTGAACAACCAGGACAGAGCATGGAGGGCACGTGCAGACTTGGGATCACTGTAGGTCTCTGTGGAGAAGTTCTGCTGGGCCATCTGAATGCCCACAGCACATGGACTGCCTGATCCTGGAAGCCAAGGGTAGACAGGCTAAGGTCCCCAGATGCCCTTCTAAGTATGCTCTGCTCAAGCTGTTTCTCTGCAGTGGCTGGAGCCCGTCCCATAGAGGAGTCCCATAGATCAGCAGGATCTTCAGAGCCCACAACCTTCACTCCTGAGACCGCCTGGATCCTGACACCCACGGGATTCAGAACATAGGATTCCCCTCTGGAGGTGGGGAATGTAGCAGACCAACTGGCAGGCCAGTGGTTAGAGACAATGAGGAATATCCTCTCCCAAGGATGGGGGAAGACTCTGATCTGGAAATAAAAAGTAGACACACTGACTGCTTTCAGCTCAAGGAACTGGGTCTACTCCTGACCCAATGACCCCTAAACATACTGCCTTCCTTCTCGAGGACCAAGGGCTTGGGAACTCCTCTTCAATGACCCAGATCATGTCTCAGGGTCACTTTAAGAACCCAGGAAGCCAAGTCCTAGGGAGAAGGCACTGGGAAAGAGGGAGAAAGTATATTTTCTTCAGATATTGATCTGCTCCCAAGACCCAGGAATTTCCAATGTCAGCCATAGAGATTTCTTCTAAGGAATATGGAGCTGGAGTCTCCAGCCCTGTAAGATGCTCCCAAGAAGAAAGAACACGAGGAATGAAACTTAAGAAACTTCACCTGTCATCTCAAATCCTGCCCCTGTTGTATGCCAGGGCTGGGTTTTGCCCTCTGTGCTCCCTACAGAGGAGCACAGTAGGCCACCGCGGTTAGAACAAGGGCAAGTGCTTACCCTGTCCTGTGGAACTCTCTTCACCTGGCTCATCCACTCAGCCTCATTTCTCCCTCCCGCTTTTGGGCCACACCTCCACTCCCCAGGACCTAGGTGAGTCTGAGCAGCAAGCTGACACCAGAGGGCGCAAGAGTACAGAGACCAGAGGAGTCTGACACCTAAAGGCTCAAGGAAAACCCAAGGTAGCACCCCCTGTCCAGGGCCACCCTCCACCAACACTCTCCTAATCTAGACTCCAATCAGCTTAAGTGGCTGGCATCAGTTCAAAAGGAGCCCAAGGGGCAGTCCCCATCACCCAGCCAGGTCATTCCTGTCTCTCAAGATACAAAAGAGGCCGCTGCCTCCAAAGGATTTCCACTCCAGTTTCCTGAATTCTACTGCAACAGTCCTACCTTGGGACACTAAGCCACAGAAGTATAACAAGATAGCCTTCCTGACTCAGCCTCTGTCTGAAGACACCGGGTTTCTGGTAGAACCTGCTAGAACCTCTTGTTTCTCCAAGGGGCAACCTGAAAACATTCAGACTGGACCGCTTCATCTCCCTGATGCTCACCCGCTCATCCCCCCGCGTAGACTCATTGTCCAGCAAGGGCTCTCCTGGAGCCTGAATTGTGACCGACTTGTCCCCACGGCTCCCATCTCGGCTCTTCGAGCGGTGTCGGTCCCGACGGTCCCTGCAGCAGGAAGCCAGAGTTACAGGCACAGAAAGTCAAGAGGGTCAGCTTCTTACCAGCATGCCCCCACACTGGCACGTGCCCACCTCTCAATGGCCCCAGCCCTCACTCCCGTGCGCATACCCACCTGTGCTTGCGGGAGCTGCGGGAGTGGCCCGACTTGTAGGAGTAGCCCGAGTACTGGGACTCGGTGTCCATGGCGTCGGAACGCCGCGCCTTGTAGCGCTCCAGGGCCGCAGGCTGGGGCCTTTTGGGGGGCCCCACAGCCACCTCCTTCAGCACCGGCTTCTTCAGGCCAAGAGGCACCTTTAGGAAGTCAACCGTCACCCTGAGGGACTCTATTTTGCTGGAAGGGTGGGCTTTTCTCAGAGAAAATCAAGCGGCGCTCCTGAAGAGGGGAACAGGGGGTTGGTGGGTCAGGACGGAGAGCAAGACCATCCCCAAACGGCAGCCACAGGAAGCTCGGATAAGCCCAGCAATGGCCCAGAATACATCCCCCCCACGGTCCAGCTCCATCCAACAAGCTCAGTTCCTCCTGCCCTGCCTGCCAGGAAGAGCCCCCCACCCCCAACTGTGCCAGGCTCAGGGATGGGGGGAAATGCCAGCAGCAAGGGAGCCGCATGCAGTGGCGCTCGTCTGCAATCCCAGTGACTCAGGAGGCTGACACAGGAGGATTGCAAAGTCAAGGCCGGCCTGTGGAACTTAGCAAGAACCTCAGCAATTTAGCAAGACCCTGTCTCGAAAATAAAAGGCTGGGGATGTGGCTCACTGGGAGAAAAACCCCTGAGTTTAATCCCCAGAACCGAAACAAGAAAACAGAAACAAAAGAAAGGAAAAAGGAACTGGCATCTATTATAGAGAGGCTACCCGGGGCCTCTCCCTCCTCCTTGCTCTACTCACAATTTCTGAGTGTGTCCACAAGGGACTGTCTACGGCTGCTCCTCTTAGTAGCAGCAGCACCTACTTCAAAGGTACGGTTACTCTCCAGCACAGGCTGAGTGCTCTCCTTGAGGCTGTGTGTGTGTGTGTGTGTGTGTGTGTGTGTTGGGGGGGGGGAGTCATCACCATGTACCAGGAGGAATGGGAGTCAAAGACTCGTAGAGGGGCTGGGGGTATAGCTCAATGGTACAACACTTGCCCAGTGTGTGTTAGGCCCTAGGTTTAAGTCTCCGAACCAAAAAAAGAAAAAGAAAAAATGAGTAGAAACCATTGTCCAAAAGCCTAAAGTCCTGGAATAGGCAAGACGTAAGTTTATCTGTCCATTTACGGGCTGAGGGGTAGACTCTCCACCTGCACTTCACCTTCTAACTCTGCAGGAAGGGGTTACCATTCCTCCTTTCTTCCCCAAGTCCTACTCATCATCCTTAACGCACTCGCCAGAGCCCTAGCTACCCCAGCCCCCAATGGCGTCTTCCTCTCTGACCTCACTTCCAACTAATTTTCCTAACTGACCCTAGTTAACAGTCAATATCATCCCCGAGCACTTATTTCCTTTCTTCATCCACTGATTCACCAAACCTGTTTTAAGCACCTTCTGTATGCTATATATGAACTATATACTTTGCTAGGCCCGGGGTATACAGTGGTCTAACAGAGCCTGAGCTCACGGTCTAGGGATAAGAAGTGCCCTACCCAAGTAAGCAGGTAAATGTAAGCCACCATATCAGCATATTGGGAGGAAAAGAAGAGAGACAACTACATGGAGCTACTTTAAACCGAGAAGACCCGTCATCCCAGGCACTCTGGAGGCGAAGGCGGAAGGATCACAAGGTTGAGGCCAGCCTAGGCAACTCACTCAGACCTGTCTCAATTAAAATTTTTTAAAGGGTTGGGGGTGTAGTTCAGGGGTAGAGCTCTTGCCCGAGGAGTAAAAGGAGGAAGGGAAAGAGCACAGGGCAGAGGAATCCTGGGCAGGAAGGCTGAAATCAGGGAAGAGCTATGTGCATTTAAAGAACAAAAGAGGCCAACGGAGCCAGAGCTGACGTCAGGAGAGGGTTATGGAGGCCGGACAGCCAAGTGGAGAGCCCAGGTTTACTCTAAGGCAACAGGAAGCTCTGCAGACGGGATGGAAAGAGGGAAAAGTAGAAATAGGGAGACCAGTAAGGAGGTACTGTGGGAGTGAAGACTTGGCCACGGGTAAAGCACCAAAGAGGGACAAATGTCACGTCTGAGACACAGGTTGGTGATAGAATCCACAGGACCTGAGGAAGGACCTAATGACAGAGAGGGGAGAATCAAGAACTCCTGGCCTGAGCTAGGAGAAGATGATCATGCCACAAATCTTGGAGGAAAGAGTAAAAAGCAAGCCAGTCTGGGGAGGAGGGAGGTAAGCTGTTTCCCACATGCAAAGCTCATGGCTGCAAGGCAGCTGAGCAGAAGAGAAGCTGGACTCTGAGGACAGTCTGAGCTAGAGGCACAGACCACACGCAGAGCCACCAGAAGGAAGAGAGTCCCTCACAGAGAGGACCGCGTAAGGGCCCAGAGAACTCCACACTGCATATGTGTCCAGAAATGGGGCTGAGAAGGCCAGACCAGAGGAGCTGGAAGAGTCTCAAGGGGTCTCAAGGAAGCCAAGAACACAACACGGTTTCAAGGGGGGAATAAAGTCAACCAGGTCAAATGCGGCTGAAAAACCAATTAAGGGCTAAAGAGGATTTACTCTGTATAGCTAGCTTTTCTCCAGCTACTCTAGGCCATCAGCAACCTGAAAATGAGAAAGTAACTGAGACCATGCAGTAAAGGAATATGCCTGCCCACTGTCAGGGAAACTGTGACTGCAGGGAGATAAAGTCAGTGTGAAATCCAGTCATTTATCCTCCTCCCAGAGTTATGTGGAGGTAATCCATAGGCTAGTGAGGCTTGACAATATTCCCATGTCAAAGCCAGTGCGTGACAGGGACATATTTAGGAGACAAAGACATAACACCTCAAGCAAACTCTGAACCTCTCTAAAACCCTTTGCCACAGATAGGGCCCACGTTTATCCCGCTCTCTACAAATTACATGTTGGGCTCTTCTCTCCTGAGAACCCATTCTACCGGTTTAGACGTCTCACCTGCACCACTTTTGATGTGGTTTCAGCCCATTCTTTCTAGTCCTCTTAAAAAATGAACTTTTCCAGGAGGCTCAAAGACAATAAGTGGATTGAGGATAGCAAAGTAGAGAGGAAAAGGATTAATAGTACAGACAGACACTAGACCCCACACCCTCCATCTTTTCACCCTCACTCTGAATACCCTTGTCTGCCAGAGCTAACAGGAGAAAGAACTTGGGTTTTGCAAAGATTTGGGTTCAAAACCTAACTCTCCCACTGACTAGTTGTGTGATTATGAGCAAGTTACTTAACTTCTCTGTGCTTGGTAGCCTCACTGGTAAAACAGAGAAGGTGATGGATGACACCTACTTCAGGGCGAGGGGTTGCGGGTGTGACTCAGTGGTAGAGTGCTCACCTAGCATGCACGAGGCACTGAGATCGATCCTCAGCACCACATAAATATAAAATAAAGATACTGTGTCCACTTAAAACTAAAAAATAAATATTAAAAAAAATAAAAAGACTCACAGGGACAAAATAAGTAGTTTCATAAACTGTGTAGCTAGCAGTCAGTTAAGCAATTTAAAAGCTCTAACTCTGGCCCAGCACAGTAGTACAAGCCAGTAAGACCAATGACTAAGGCAAGAGGATTGAAAGTTCAAGGCCAGTCTGGGCAACTTAGCAAGACACTGTCTCAAAATATAAAATAAAGAGGAGTAGGGATGTAGTTCAATGGTAAAGCAACACTGGGTTCAGTTCCCAGTACCAAAAAAAAAAAAAAAAAAAAACCACTCAAGCTCCAGGATCACTTCAACTCCAATCCCCAGACGCTTTCTCTGAGACTAGGGAAAGGAGAGGTATAAATAAATCTTGCTATTTGTACGACCAAATAAAGAAAGCACACACCCCAACCAGAACCGCCACTTCAAACACACCCAGAGGTAAGTTGATGCCACCGTGTTTCCCCTGCAGATAAACTTCAAGCCAGACAAGGGTGCCAGTGCCCTCCCAGCTCTTTGTTCTGAGTCGCTCAGCCTGCAGCTCTCTACCTTCCTCCCCAGCTACTTATCCAAGACCCAACACAAATCCCGCATCCTTAGCCCGCCAACCCAACTTCTGAGACCCTGGCCTGCTGGCCTTTGGAGCATTCTAGAGAACTAACCCACTCGAGCGTCGGAGAGGCTGGGGAAGGATGGGAGGTGAGCAAAGGGAAGGGCAGAGGTTCCCTTTATTTAATCAGTCTCAGGAATCAGAGGTTTGGAGGGTCTCCCGGGTGGGCAATGTTCCCAGGGAAGAGAGTGGGGGAGGGGACCGCTGGATGAGATCAACAAGTGGAAATGTCAGAGGGACTAGAGAGCGAGCGAGCGCGGGAGGAGAGCGCGGGAGAGAAGTCCCCGACTTGGCGCGGGGTGGGGAGCCGCCCTGGGCTGGGGGTGGGAGGCTGTAAAAAGAAATCCGTCCCCTTGCTTCTCACCTCACCCCCCACTCCCAAGACACAAAATGCGCACTCAGTCCCTGCTCAAGCCAGCCAGGGATTATCTGGGGTTAAAAAGAGGCCAGAGAGGAGAGAGCCAAGAGAAGAGAGCCCAGG
>NW_026000019.1:28211452-28215996 GCF_001458135.2 Marmota marmota marmota
CCCACCCCAGCCCCCAGCTTCTTCCCACTCTCCCCTCTCCCTGCCCCACCCTGATTACCAGGATAGCCCCGGCTCTGCTGATCCAAACCCGTTCCCAGCTGCCTCGTCTGTAATTACCCAGCTTGCCAGGGGCAGAGACGAGCACGGAACACCTCATTTCCAAAGGGCCCCACCGCAGAGGCCTCCTTCTCCTCTACTCTAAGCAGGGTGCAGGAAACAGATGCAGAGATGCTCCCTGGCCCACTGCAGTTCTATCCAGGTCACAGCAGAGGTGGTGACAGGGGGCTGCCCAAGCAGGATAAAGAAGGGGTGGGCTCCAGGGCACAGAGTGTGAGTGGGATTGGCTCCCAGGCTCTTCCTTCACCTCTGCTGCCCAGATCTCACCATGCCCAGGACTGCCCACCTGCAAAGGGTCAGAGGAGACCTTGCACCTCAATTCAGAAGGAGGAGAAGTGATCCAGGAAAACAAAGAGAAAGGTAGAGGCCCACAGGAGGGAGCTCAGGGAAGAGGAAAGGGCAAGGTAAAAAAGATTCTGAGCAGCAGCACGCCTGTAACCTAGCAGCTCTGCTCAGGAGGCTGGGCCAGGAGGCTGAGGCAGGAAGGTTGCAAGTTCAAGGCCCAGGAAGACTCTCTATCAAAATTTTAAAAGTTTTTATAAAGGGCTGAGAAGAGGAAGAATATCACAGCCTCTCTGCTCCCCTAAATCCTTCCCTCAAAATAAACAAATAAATAAAACCTCCCAGTCTACCAACCCTAAAGGACACAAAGAAGGAAAGGGGTCATTAACTTTGTTTGATAGTTAGGAAAATTGCAGTCAAATCCCTATTTCATACTTCAGGATCCAGCAATACCAAACACCCCATTTTCCTTCTTGCTCATGTTTAGCCTCTACCATCAGTGCCTGTCTCTGCTCCCTCTATGGCTGCCTGACTGTCATAAATAAGCCTGGAATCAGAAGAGCCGGGGCTTACAATCCGGCTGAAGTATATCCATACGATGGAATATTACTCAGCCATGAAAACGGGTGAAGTACTGATTCATGCTACATGTTACAATGTGGATGAACCTTAAAAAGACTTTGCTAAGCGAAGGAAGCCAGACACAAAAGGTCACATATTTTATGACTCCATTTATGTGAAATATTCGGAACAGGTAACTCCACAGAGATTGTAACTCTTGCAGATTGATGGTTATCAGGGACTTGGGCACAGGGAACAGGGAGCAATAACTTAATGGAGATAAGATTCCTTTGGGGATGATAAAATGTGGAGACTAGATGGAGGGGATGGTGTACAACACTGAATGTACTACATGCCACTGAATTATTCACTTTAAAATGGTTAATTTTATGTTAATTTTATGAATGTTGCCTGATTTTTTAAAAAATCCAGCTAAGGGCATACATATCTCCCTGACAAACCATCCTAGGACCAAGCACTCTCTCCCTTACCATAGCCAGAGTCCACGCCATCCCACCTAACATTTACTGAGTGCTTCCTCTGTGCCAAGTATTATGCAAAGGACATTTCATCTCGTGATCCTAAGAGGTGGGGCCTCCTATGAACTCCATTTAGCAGACGAGGCTTCAAAAAGTTACCCATTTCGTCTGAAGTCACAGAATCAAGAAGCAGCAGTGCCTGAATTTAAAGGCAAATCCAAGAAAAGAGGCCACAAGGGAACCTGGGATTCCTGGGGACTGGCCAGTCTGGGCTTGGAGGACGGTGCTTTAAGATACCTCAGAGGCTGAGGAATGGGGTTTAATAACTTGCCCAAGGTCACAGTGCTATTAAGGACTAATTCCAACCAACTCTGTCTGACTCCTCCCTTTGGCCTCACGGTGTGGGGAGATCCAAGGGAAGAACACACCAAGGAAAAGACTGGAGTCCCTAAAACTCAGAGGGGATAGGAGAGCTTCCTATCTCTCCCCTCGGATGAGCAAAAAGAAGTCTGTCCTACTCTAAGGCCAAGGAAAAGGGAACCCTTCCTCACACCTAGAAAACTCCGATGAGCAATAGGAGGCACACCGGAGACTTGCCCAGGAAGAATCAGAGGAAATATCAGACAGGAGCCAGACAATGGTAAGGAGGGGCCAATGTGGTCACTGGCTCCCAATCTGGAAGTACTTTCTAAAAGGGCACTTCCTATTGTCTAACCATAACTCCTCCTTCTTGGAAGACAATCCCCACCAGTACATCTACCATACATGGGGTGATGGTATAAAGAGCAAATACGTATAGTACCACCAAAAAGCCAGGGGACGTCATCTTAGGGGCAAGTGCCTTGCTAGCCCCGAGAACCCTGACCATCAGATAAGTGTGCGGTTTGAAGGAATCATTCATTAAAAAAATCTGGTCTTTTCCTCCTCCTATCCCTAGTCCTAACGTTTTCTGTTCCCCACTACTCTTATCCCCAGGCCTTAGGTAGAGGTAGGAAGCCCCAAAGGAACATTCCATTGCACATGTTCATAGAGGAGACATTCCAATTCCAATTGCCCAGAGACCCTAATGGGCATGTGCCATCACATTCTCAGTTCTTAAAACTGGGTGTCTCAAAATAACCCCTGGCAGCAAGAGCCAAATGGCTCAGAGGATGTAATGGAGAAATTAAGGCATACAATGAGGGAGCATCACCTAAAAGAGATGTCCAGCCCTTCCTTCCTTTCACCCCCAAATCAGACAAGAGAAAAAAGGGAAAAGAGTATCTGCTGCTTTTCTGGGGAGAGGACATCCACTTCCAGATCACAGCTGACACCCCACCATACCATCAAGGAATGAATACAGACCCCTTTCCCACCACACCAACACCAGCCCTGTTTCAAGCTCAGGTCTGACACCATCCCAGTCATGCTTCTCAACAGGGAAAAGGGAAACTGCATGATAAACACACACACACACACACACACACACACTTGAAGAAATACCTCCTCCCAAACCCCAAGGAGGAGGGAATCCAAATGATCCCCTCCTGGTCTCAAGGCTCCAAGTATGCTTCTTCCACATCAAAATCCAGACTCCTCAGGAACTTTAGGATCCTAAAGACAGGACAGAGTTGGAGCACAATCTCCAGGACGGCTTTCCAGGAGGACTGTGGCCTGAGAAGGCTGCACAACAGAGAAGTCAAGTGTGCAGTCTTTCCAAGCAGAGAACCCAACCTATGACTATGGGGGACAGAATTCCTCTTACTTTTTTTTCTGACTCCTCCAAATCTCCAAATTCCTCTAGGACTCCTACCAGAACCCCCAGTTCCCTGTTCCTCACAAGACACACCTTCTTCCAGAAAAACTACCTCCCAAAACAGACACTTCAGGAGACCCTATCAGATACTCAGGCAGTACCCTTGAACATAGGTAGGGCTATGCAAGAAGCCTCAGGATCCTGCAGAGAGCCTTCCTGTGGGCTTTCTGCCAGGAAAATCTGCCTGCAGAGACAAGAGGTACCCCCAACACACATTTAGAAAAAGCAGCACACATGGATACCCATCAACACAGGTCACACACAAGAGAACACAGATTCATTCACTCACGCCCCTTCCTGGTACACAGGTGCACACGTACCTACCCATATATATTCCATTCAGCTATTACACACCCACCTTCCTTAGCATCTCTTTTCTGTAAGCCCCTCTCCCAGCACAATCCGGATACACACACACACACACACACACACACACACACACACACTACACACACCCCTTCCCCTGTGTATATACATAAATATACACCCAAACGTACAGCAGGCAGATGCATGGTCAATCGTTCCCTGACCACACACACACTCAAGCACAGAAAAACACCTACACATCCAAACCCAGGGGCCCACCTGCAGGAACACGCAGCACGTCAAAGCGTGCACACACACAAAAACAAAGAATCATGCACACTGATCCTCCACCAACCGTTTAAAAGTCACTAAAGCAGGGCCCCTCAAGGGGTAAACAGGAGTGGGGTCCCTTCGGCCCCCAAGCACCGTGCCCGGGTTTCCAGCTGCCAGCCCCCTCCTCGGGCTGCACACACACCTCCTCTGGGGTCTCGGGCCAGTTCCCCAGACTCCACTCTGCATCTGAACGCATACCTACCCCCACCGCTCCCCACACTCCTGAGGTGTGCATGCACCCCTCAACACCCTCGCTTCCAATGCCTCCGATCCTCCCACCGCCTCTCCCCCCACCGCCTTCCCCCCACCTCCAACACACGCTCCTAGTCTCCAGCTTCAACCGGCTCCCCTGGGATCATTAAGGCCCCCGCCTGGGCCCCGGGCCCAGGAAAGTCCCCGGCTCTCCAGGCCTGGGCTCCGGCCCCCCTCCCAACGCGCCCCTTCCCCTCCCCAAAGTTGGGGGGTACTCCGCCGTGCGGTGGGGAGAGTAGACCGGAAGGGGGGCTGCCCCGGGCCCCCCTTCCCCCATGAGCCACCCCGCTCGCGCCAGGGCCGGGCACCCCCTGGCCCCTGGCATGATTGTCCTCCGGTTCTGCTGCTGCTGCTGTCTTTTTTTCTTTCTTTCTTTCTTGCCTTTTTTTTTTTCCTGCAAACTTTGCCCGCGCCCCCGC
>NW_026000019.1:28217376-28238835 GCF_001458135.2 Marmota marmota marmota
CAGGGGCGGGGAGCGCGCGCTCCCGGGTGCCGCCTCCGGCTGTTCCCTCCGCCGCCGCCCCTCCTGCCACTGCTGTCCATTGTCTGCGGCCAGGCTCTTCCCGGAGTCGCCACTCCCCCAGCCCTCCGCCTTCGGGTGCCCCGCGGCCCTCCCAGATCCTGGGAGCCCTCGGCTGGCCGCGACCCCGGCCCCGATCGGTGGGCAGGGGGCTTCCTCCGTTCTTAGCCTTGCCCCCGCACGCAGCCACTCTTGGGGCTGTCTTCCTGGGTCTCCTTGTCGGAAAAGGGAGACCCCCGGACTCCCGGGGGCTGACCATCTTCTCTTTAGGGCCACAAACTTGGCTCCACGAAAGCCCGTGGAATGTGAGACGTGGGAAGATTGATTTTTTTTTTTTACCCCCCTAGAGCTGCGAGAAGGGAGGGTCATCCCTGACTTCAATTAGTGGCAAGAGACATCCCTCTTCCCATTTATACAGGGGATTTCCCTGACACCATCACTACCTAAAGCCCCCCTCCTTCCAAAAATAATTTAATTACTCAGTGTTCTAACTGTGAGCAGCGACCTCCCAGTCAGTCTGGGACGCTCTCTCATTAACACTTTTTCCTCCCCTCTGGTTTGGTGTTGAGATTAATTGCAAAAGGAACCCTGCCCTGGGGGAGCGGGGGAAGGGGAGAGCTGAGGAGCCTGAAAGATTGGATGGTGAAGGGAGAGGGGCTGTTCTCCCAGGAAACCTTCTAGAGTGAAAAAAATGCCTTGGCCTGTTGGATGCCTAACCCCAAGCAGACAGGGCCTTCTCCACCCTGAGTTTCAGATACTTTGGAATTGAGGGTCCTACGCGGAAATTGTAGATGATCACAAAATATCCCACACATAAGAGTATTTCCAACTCCTAACACAGCAAGAATCCAGTTAGGGTTCATAAAGTGGACAATAGATCTGAACCCACCAAGAGCGACTTCTACAATACAGGCGTATGGGAAGTCCCCGTTCCCCTCTGATGAGTGAAAGCAGAAATATTATTATATTATTACTGGTAATATTGCCGTGTAACCTGCCACTTACCTAGAATAGTGGCACTTCAAAAGCATCTCCACACACCCCCCAAGCAGGATAAGGCCCTCTCAACAAGCTCTTCCAGCTTTCAATACCTACCATTTCTACCCTGTGTTTAAGAAATCCCAGGGAAGGAGATTCCCAGTCCCTGTTCCTCTGTTGTTTGGGAAATTTAGGTCTTCCCTAACCAAGACTCAATTTCATCTCTTTTGGTTATATATTCTAAACTTGTCCCAATATGAGGACAGACCATCTTTGTCTGCACTATGACTGCTCAAAGAAGCACTTCTTATCTCCTTTGTTCAAACTCTCATCCACTCTTCACCCGTTATTGTTCAGCCAATGACTTAGCTGTGGGAGACCAACCTTACACGTGACTGGGTCACACTCCCTGGCTGGGTGCTGAGGTGCTCAGTCACAGAAATGTGGTCAGTGTCTCGTGCATGGGTGTGTCTTGCTACAGCCCCATGGGTGAAGCTATGCTCACCTGTTCCTTTGTAATATAACCCCTTGCCCTGTTTAGGATAGAATCTTCCATGGAAGTGCCTTGTGTGTGTCCCCTCCACTTACTGTGCCCTTGGGTGTGGCCTACCCAGGTGTCAGTCAACCTGCTGACAGTGGACATCATGAAGATAGACTCAGCCCCCTGAAACCTGACCCCTTGCCTCATTTAAATAACTTCTCCTCAATAAAAGGGGTCACGCTCTCTCTTTCTGCGGACCCTTAAGGTCAGAGGAGCTGTCATAGCGACCTCAAAGAAAAAGGTATTTGTGTCTCTTGTGTGGTTATTTCGTGCAGTCCAGTTAGCCCAGTTTAACTAGAGTGACCCCTGAGCCTTTTAGTGGCGAGAACAGAAACCCGGCACTTAGCACCAAGGCTGCATGAAATACACAGAATGATCATTTCAGTTACCCAGGTCCCTGCATGCATAAGGCATAAATTCTGTGGACCATTCACCTGTGCCTATCATGTGTCAGGCAACGGGCTGTATTCAGAGTGCATACCACAACCAGGTATACATAGGACATAAGAGAATATTGAGTCTAATGGTTGTAGTGCGTTTTATGCAGCAATTCTTGGTTGGAACTACCCTCCACCCTCATCCTTAGGATGAAAACCTATCTAGATTTTACACATCCCCAATTCACAGAATGAGGAAGCAAAAGTCACAAAGAGAAGGCCCATGTGCCCTGGGGTCCAAGTGACCTAGTTTAATCCTTTAGGAAGGAAGGGAACACTAAGGGAGGTGACATCCAACCAAGATTTTCCCGAGAAGACCAAGCCACTAATAACAGAGGAAGGTCAGAAACCCAGTGAAATAGATTGGACTTGGAATTCATTACCCTTAGCCTTGAAGATATAGGAAAATTTCTTTCTGTCTTTGAACCTTCATTCCATTTATATAAAAGGTATTAAAAGGAACCTCCTTTAGGTACCCATAGTGTCCCAGTCAATTCTCAGTCAAGGTCCCCCTCCCTGTTATGTACCTTAGGGAATTCCTAGTTTTTCGGGAGTCTTGCTCTGGGAAGAATTCTCTGAGCCAAAAGCCAGGACCCTCTGTTGAGAGCCACAGCCGAGTCGGAATGGCCCCTGGCATTTTGCCAGAAGTAATGGTTGAGAGGGGAGCCATTAAGATGATGCTGGATTGATTCAATTGTATATTAGACCTTTACACCAGTAATAGGGCGGCTCTTGCTGCCTCGGTCGCCCGTTACTTTGGAGTTCCCGTTGAGTTCTCAGGGGTTCTGAGAGTGAATGCGCTCGCAGCCCAGTGGAGGGAGTTCCGGTGGGTGTGTGGTGTTCCTGGGGGCCACCTGGGTGGTGTTTGGGAGAGTTCCCGGGGAGTGTGCGTGGAGTGCTGGTGGAGTTCAGCAATAAAGAGTGGCTGTTTTGAACCTACAAGTGCTTCGTGGGGGCTCGGTTATTTGTGCCCAGCCAGACTGCGGCAACCCTCAGTTAAAACTCTTTCTACTCCTCAACTAGCTCATGGGCCTAAGGCAGCAGGAATGGGACCAGCAGACCAAAGGCCATTAAAAAAATATATATCCCAGGCTACAGAGAAATGCCTGCTTCCTCTATAGATGATGCTGGTCCTGGAGATCTGTCCCAATCCACAGTGGCACAGATGGACTCTCTGACTCTGAGGAAGGGGAATCCTTAGTACATAGAAACTTTAAAAAGTATTTCGGTGTGAGTGACTAGCAAGTTCAGTCTCCTCCCAGGTGCAAGTGACCACAACCCAGGCCACACCCACTATCTTCTTGCAGCCCTATGGATGAACTGGGGGGGGCACACTTCCATCCCGCATGATAATCAGAGCTCTTTCCTCAGAATCCACCTGACTAGAAGGACCATTCTCAAGGCTTAAGACAGTATTTCCAGACCCAGTCTAAACTGTTCCCTTGCTGGGGTGTTGTTGTTGGTTTGTTTTTTCTTTTTTCTTTTTATAAATTAAATATGTGGTTTTTTAAATAGAATTATAACCCCAAAACCGTTAAAATACAAAATAACTGGTGAGAGATGGATTCATTTTTGGTGTGATTACTAAATCAATTTTTTTTATTATTTTTATTCTAATTCTACATATGAGAGCAGAATGCATGATAATTTATATTATACATATAGGGCACAATTTTTCATATCTCTGGTTGTATACAAGGTAGAGTCACATTGTTTTTTTTTTTCTTTTTTAGTGAAAAAGGAAGAAAAGTGTTAAGTAAACAAAAATTATTAACTGGTCAAGAACTCTGCTCTGTTGTAGAGATGTTGTAAAGTGCCTCTCTATCACACAAGATCATTTTTTTGTTGTTGTTTTTTGTTTTTTTCCTGGATGCTGGGGATTGAACCCAGGGGTGCTTTACCACTGATTTGTATACCGCCCAGGATCCTGATCTCTTTGTGAATAAGAACTGAGCCTCATTCATTTCAATATCTTTGACACATGAAAGTCACTAAGTTGGTTAGTTCCCTTCACTTCTAACTTCTTTCTCTTTCTCCTCCTGGATCTCAAGTCTTTACTACTCTCTCTCCATCCAACCTTTGTTAAGTGTGAGTGTCCTTCAATCCAATTACATTATCACTAACCTGAAAACTTACCTACAAATTAAACCAGAGATTCCCAACCTAGATTGCACACTCTAATCCTTGAGAAGCTTGGAAAACCCACCCATGCCCCAGACCATCCCAAACTAATTAAACCAGAAACTTCCTAGGTGTCTCCCAACAATTGGCTTATTTTTAAAAATTTTTTAGTGATTCTTACGTTAAAGTTTCTGATTTCCTTCTATCTTTCTGGGAAAAATAAATGTCTCCCTCTTTTCCCTTGCCTAACACTAATCCTTCCAGGTGGGCATCCGATCAGTCCTCTTTCACTTCCACCCATCATCCCACCTTCTGTCTCTAACACTGACTGACCCCTTTGCTCAACCTTTGCCCAGCACACATTCAGAAATCAAATATCTTCCTCTTTCGGGCTACGCTGGTCTTGAACTTATAGTCTTCCTGCCTCTGCTTCCCAAGTTGCTGAGGTGACAGGCATGTGCCACAGCATCCAACTCATCCCACTTTCTTACAGGAGAAGATTCATCACCATCGTGCTTGCTCCTTTAACTTGACTCAGCCTTGGGTGCCTTAAACGTATTAGATTCCAAAGGAACACGTTATCTTTCCTGCACCCCCTTCCCCTTGGCTTATTTAGACCTTTATCACTTGGGAACTTGTCTCATTCCCTTCCACCCCATCCTCATTTCTGTTGCCAACGCAATTATTCTGAAGGAGGAATCAGCCTGTCACTTCCTTGCCTGAAGGAGGCCAAGGGCTGTCTACAGGATGAAGTGAAACCTGGCACTGTATGGAAGGACCTTGCCTCTCTGACTCACTGTTCCCCTACAGCTTGTTCTACTGCTGATGCTCTTTCATCCAAAAACCAAACATTCAACAGACATGCATTCAAACTACTCATCCACTCATTGTTCTATCAACATGGGGCTCTGTGACATCCCAGTCTTCCCACAGTGCTTCCCTTGCCCAAAGGTGTGAAGACCTTTCTGCCTGGGAAGTTCTCTGCATCCTTTAAGACTCAGCTATGGCCTCCTCTGCAATTCCTCTCCAACTCTCCCGAGCAAAATTAGACACTCCATCACCCAGAGAGCCTCCTTTGAGCTCTGCATGTCTCTGTCTCAGCATTTATGACACTGGAGTTTCCTATTTAAATATCTGTCTGCCCTGCTAGTCTACAAACTTCTGAAGTTGCACAAACAATGCCTTATTTTATCTTTCTATACCCGGAACTTAACTCAGTGAATGACCCACAATGGTGAACATTTGTCTAATGAAATGAAAGGCAAGAGTAGAGACTGAGAGGAGATGAATTGTGGAATATGTGATCTTATTTATTTTATTTTTATTATTTCATTAATTTATTTATTTGGTACCAGGGATTGAACCCAGGGAGCTTAAGCACTGAGCCACAGCCCACAGCCCTTTTTGTACTTTATCTAGGGTCTTGCTGAGTTGCTTAGGGCTTCATCGTTGCTGAGGCTGGCTTTGAACTCACGATTTTCTTGCCTCAGCCTCCCAAGGGCTGGGATTACAGGCATGCAACACCACACTTGACAGAATATGTGATTCTTCTTGCAGATATTAGAAGTATGCCATTTGGAGGTTGGGAGAAATCTTTCTGTATTTTATAGATGAAAAAAAAAAAAAAAACAGGTACCCAGAACCATACAGCCAATTAGTGGCAATACCAGCACTAGAATGTAGGTCTCCTGACTTCTTGTCCAGTGTTCTATCAACTGCACTATATTTAACTAAGCATTCATTGTTTGATTTGACATAAAGATATAGGGCAGGGGTCAGGTCTACACAGGGAAGTTTTAAGAGCTATTCAAAGGTCAGCTGCAGAAGATCAGAGGAATGGGGAAGAGGGAGCAGGTTTAGGAAAACTAGGTATGTGGGTATGGATATACTGAGGATTGAACCCAGAGACGCTTTACCACTGAGCTACATCCCCGGTCCTTTTTATGTTTTATTTTGAGACAAGGTCTCACTAAGTTACCCAGGCTGGCCTCGAACTTCTGATCCTCCTGCCTCAGTCTCTGGAGCCAGCAGGATATCAGATTGCAGGAGTGCACCACCACACCCAGCTCTGTGCCTTCATTCCCACGCTATCTTTACCTGTACTTCACCTGAGCATGCCTGTGTGGTGTACTTCACCTGTCAGGGGCTTTTCTTTTTCTTTCCTTCTGGGCATGGAAACCAGAGGTGCTGAACTACTGAGTCACATCCCAAATCCTTTTTTCTTTTTTTATTTTGAGACAGGGTCTCCCTGAGTTGCTGAGGCTGGCCTTGAGCTTGAGTCCTCCTGCCTCAGCCTCCTAGGTCACTGGGACAACGGGCATGTGCCACTGCACCTGGCTGTAACCAGACTATAAAAATAACTATCAAAACTAACAAAGGATGGGGTTGGTGTTGTGGCTCAGTGGTAGAGTTCTCACTTAGCATATATGAGGCACCACATAAATGTAAAATGAAGATATTGTGTCCACCTAAAACTTAAGAATAAATATTTTTAAAAAACTAACAAAGGAGGTAGGGAGAAAGGGAAAATATATAAATATATTGCAAAGGAAGAAATATAACTGTTTTTCTATAAGGAAAAGATAGATTGTTCATTAAATGATATCAGGACAATCAGGTAGCCATTTGGAAATAATAAAATTGAATGCCTACCCCAATTTTATATCTAATGGAATATAGATATAGGGGATAGGGGGTGTAGCTCAGTAGTTAAGTATGTACTCAGCCTGTTAGGGACCCAGGTTCAAACCCAGCACCAAAGAAATAAAATAGAGATAGAATAAAGGGGTCAAAGATAAAACAACAGTAATAATATAATTATTAGAAGGAGTGATGGAAGTTTTTGTTTTTATTATTCATTACTGGGGATTGAACTCAGGACACTATCACTGACCTACTTCCCCATCCCTTTTTATTTATTTATAAATAAAAACAAATGTGTACAGACCTGACCCCTGCTGTCACTCTTCAGAATTGCCCTTACCCTTTTATTTATTTAGAGACAGGATCTTAGGCTGACCTTCAACTTGTGATACTCCTGTCTCAGCTTCCCAAGTCCCTGGGATTATAAATGTATACCACCAAGTTAAGCTTGTTATTTTTAATTTTTTTTCTTTTAATATCTTAGAGTAGAGGAAGGCAAGAGGGTAAGAAAAGGGAAAACTATATTGGCCAAATTATATTGTTATATTGTGTGCATGTACGGATATGTAACAACAAATCCCACCTTATGTACAATTATAACATGCCAATAAAAATGTGGAAAAAAAGATACAAAATAAAACACACAAGCAATAAATAAAACAGGCTGGGGATATAGCCCAGTGGTAGAGTACCCCTGGGTTCAATCCACAGTACCAAAAAAAAAAAAACAAGCAAACAAAAAAACACTCTACATACTTGAGTATTTACTCAGTAATTTTATTTTTAAAAAATAAGTAGTCCTTTAGCTTCCAGTGAATTGAAACTGTAAGACACAGCTCTGGAGGAAATAGTCTACAGGAACCATGTCTGAAATGTCAAATGGATTGAAATAGATGAACAAATCCATATTCTCAAGGTGAATACTAATAGGCAGATGTTGGAACTACTCAGCAATTTGAAGTAGCAGATAATAAAAGCATTAATTATCCTAACATAGCCACTGTTTATGGAGCTTTGTTATGCACTAGCGTTGGACTAAGGGCTTTGCGAATTATCTCTAATGAGGAAACAGATGCTCAAAGATTTTCAGTAACTCTCCAGTTCATCATATGCTAATAAATAGGTGATTTCAGTCAAATTCAACATGGTAACTGCAATAGTAGAGCTATATCTACATACCTGCAGACAGATAGGGGAACAAGGTGAGGAGGAAGTGGACAAGCTTTGAGTCATAGGAGGGACACATCATATCAGAGGGGTTTTCCGGAAGTGAGGACAACTGTATTGTCGTGAAAGATGAGTGAGAGCTAGACAGGTGCAGTGTACAACACAGGAGGACTCAGGTGGAGTACAGGTAGAGATCCCCAGTACAGTCACACATACATACCCAGCTTTTCTAAACCTGCTCCCTTTTCCCCAGTCTCCTTATCTTGTGGCAGCTGACCTTTCAATAGCTCCTGAACTGTTCCCTTTACAGACCTGACCCCTACTGTCTTTCTTCAGAATTGCCCATTAAATACCAAGTTTTCAATTCTGCAAATATTTCAACAAAATTGACAAAGGTGCCTAAATAGGTTGGAATTTTCAGTCTAGGCTTTATTTTAATTTTTAAGTTGTATCTGGACACAATACTTTTATTTTATTTATTTATGTGGTGCTAAGAATCAAACCCAGTGCCCCACGCATGCAAGGCAAGCACTGAGCCACAACCCCAACCCTTAATCTAGACTTTAAATGTGTAATTATGTTAATTAAGATTTTGTGGTATTGGGGATAGAACCCAAGGGCATTCTATCACTGAACCACATCCCCAGCCCTTTTTCTGTTTTATTTTGAGACGGGATCTCACTAAGTTGCTTAGGGCTTCACTAAGTTGCAAAGGCTGGTTTTGAACTTGAAAACCTCCTTCCTGCCTCAGACTCCAGAGTCACTAGGATTACAGGCATGCATCACCATGCCCTGGCTAGGAAATGGATTCTTTAATTCTGACACTGCATGCAGGAGAGTTCACTCAAGAGTGTCCTTAAGAGTGAGGGAAGTTGGATTAAGCAGAGAGAGAAGCTGAAATGCTATTGCTGCAGAGGTCCTCAAACTGGGAGAGCCCTTCAAGGTTGTCCCTGAATTGGGACTTCGTAACCCATACCAACCAGTCATTGCATGCAGACTGCGCCAGGGAGGGATCTTTGTTCCTCCAAAGGCAAGAGGAGTCTCAGCAACACTCACTAGAATTCACTGGGAGCACTTTGCAGAACCTGGCAAACCCTACTTGGCCTCCAAAACCCAACTCAGGGGGCTCAGTTGGTAGAGTGTTTGCCTTGCATGCACAAGGCCCTGAGTTCAATCCCCAGCACCACCAAAAGAAAAAAGAAAAAAAAAAAGAAATGGGCTGGGGCTCTAGCTCACTGGCAGAGCACTTGTCTAGCGTGCCTGAGGCACTGGGTTCCATCCTCAGCACCACATAAAAATAAACAAATAAAATAAAGGCACTCTGTCCGTCGACAACTACAAAAAAAATTTTTTTTAAAACCCAATTCATATTTTACTTGCTCCCTCCCTCATCAACACCCTCTAAATTGGTCTCTGTCTTCCTTTTAGCCCTTTATTCCTTGCACGTTTTCATGGTAGGAAAAATGATGTGTTTACATGTCTATCACCCCACACTGCCCTCCCGAGTGTATGGAGTAGAGGAGCCCGAGTCTGCATATCAGAATCCCGAACAGTGCCTGGTACACACTGGTTATTCAATAAATGTATTTTGCACTAAATAAAATTGAATCCACCAATGAAGGAGGAGGTGATAGGTTTACAAGAGGAAAGGCTGGACTTCAATGCCAGGAAGGAAGGATAAAAAGGAGGGAGGTGACAGACAGGTTGTGATCTCAGGGCTCTCCCTCTCCCCTCATCTCACTTGGGAGGTAGAAAGGTCAGAGAGGAGGAGCAAGTCTCTGAACTTGGCATTCCTAAAGTGGGGCAGAAAAACTACGGAACCAGGTTAGGTGTCCATCAGTGGCTGAATGGATAAAGAAAATGTAGTATATATACACAGTGGAGTTTTATTCAATCATAAAGAATGAAATTATGTCATTTGCAGGAAAATGGATGGATCTTAAGAACATTTCTTAAGCAAATAAGTCAAACTCAGAAAGTCAAGGACGGTATGTTTTCTTTCATGTGTAGAAGCTAGAGATGAAAATGGAAAATATCTCATGAAAATCAAAGGGGGATCAGTAGGGCAGAGGAAAGGGACCTGGGGAAGGGGGCCTGGAGGGAAAGGAGAAATACTAGGGTACAATACTGACCAAATTGTGTTGCTGTAGTGTGTGCATGTACGGATAGGTAACAACATATCCCACCATTATGTGTAATTATAATGCACCAATAAGATATGTTTCCAAATAAAGTGAGGCAGAAACTGGGGAAAAAAAAAAACCTGCAATCTGTAAACAGTCATGCTGGGACCGAAAGGCAGAGGTAAAAAACCCAGAGGGAGGGGAAGTAAAGGTCCTCTAGGGAAATTAAACATCTTCCTGCCCTCCCTCCCTACTGACAGCTGTCACCCAGATTTTAAAAAGGCACAGAAAACAAGCTCACAGATGCAGGCATGAACAAAACCTCACACACACACACACAGGATTGCGTTCCCAGATACAGAACACAAAAACACAGTCACACAACAAAAGAAAAATGGGTTATTATATAAATGAAACACCTACAAATTCCTTTTTTCCTTTCTTTCTTTCTGCGTGTGTGTGTGTGTGGCGGGGGCTGGGGGGTACTGGGGATTGAACCCAGGGACACTCTACCACAGAGCTACATCCTCAGTCCTTTTTATTATTTTGAGACAGGGTCTTTCTAGGTTGCTGAGGCTCTCCATAAATTGCTGAGGTGGACCTCGAGTTTTTGATTCTTCTGCCTCCTGATTTACTCAGATCACAGGAATGTGCCACCTGTGCCCAGCGATGCCTATGAATTTGAGTCTCTATCACTAGTCAGCAGTCGACCCTCTCCCACCTTCCAGAAACCTATGCCTAGAAAATAAAACTGGAATTCAGGTCCCACAATATCCCCTATGCTTTTAGTCCCGGGTCTGGTGGTTTCTTCTCTTTTTCAGTTTCTTAGCACCTAAACAGGGAAGAGTGAAAAAAAAGAAAAAAAAGAAAAGAAAAGAAAGCCTCTGCTAGTGGCCAGCAGGGGGCAGTGTTTAATTACCAATTGTCAAGACTTAGCGGGAAGGAATACAGATCAGAGAAATGTCCTTAGATCAACACATCTCTTTGACCCTCCGGGACCAAATCTTGCTTTTGTTCTATTCTTAAACCCCTCTCTTTTCTGAGCTGCAGTTTCTCCATCCTCAGTTTAGATTTTCTAGCTTACCCATTCCCAACTTTCCAAAGACTGAACACCGGGGTCTCCCTCTCAGATGACCCCATATCCTCTTGTGCCTTCTCATTCTACCTTGGTTCCTAAGGTGGTCAGGGCTCCTGCCTTACGTTTGATCTGGTGGAAGGGGCATTGGATGTCAGGCCCTTTCACTGCCCTGGACTGGTGTCTTGTACGGTGCACAAACTGTATAACAGTACATGTTGACCCTGCTACTAACTACCCTTGATGGATCATTTTAATGAGCAACTTATTGAGCACCTTCATGATGATCTCATTTAATTCTTATAACACGGCAGATCTTATTATTGTCCCATTTTGCACATGAGGAAATTGACACACAGAAAGGGCATGTAGTTTGTTCATAGTGGCACAAAGATAAAGATGAATATGGAGCTGGGATGCAGATTTGGAGCTAGCCAGGTATGAACTTTCTCTCCCTCGGCCACAGTCTTACTGCAGTGCCTCTGCCTCTTTCTGCCCCACTCCCTCTCAGCCTTACAGACAGATGGTTGTGATCCTGCTGAAGTAGGAGGATTGCAAATTAGAGGCAAACCTGGGCAACTGTGTGAGACTTTGTCTCAAAATTTAAAAATTAAAAAAAAAAATGGGTAGGGTGTAGCTCAGTGGCAGAGCACCCCTGGATTCAACCCCCAGTACCTCAAAACAAAAGAAAACAAGACAGATGGCATCTCGGCTGGCCTTCTCCTTGTTTCCCTGCACTCACACCCTGGACTGTGACCCTCCTGTGAGTTCCTTTCTTCTGTCCATGGTCCTTACTGGGTCAGATTCAAGAGCATAGGAAAGGATAGGAGAAAGAGGAGGAAAGATCAAGGACAGGGTGGTATGAGGGGGCCCGGGGGATAAAAGGAGAAGAGAAGGTGAATTAGGCAGGCACTGCATTGGGGACGGAGGAGGAAGGGGGTGGGTGAAGGGAGACAGCAGCCCAGCCTGCACCATGCCCACACTGGGAAGGGGGCACAGACAGGGCCTTCATTGTGTGGGCACAAAGGGGCCATATGCCTGGCAGCCTACACAGTGTGTGTGTGTGTGTGTGTGTGTGTGTGTAGGAAGGAAGGAGTGGCTTAGAGGCCCCCCACTCTCAAACCCCTGGGGCCTGGCCTTCTGCTCTGTCCCCGGGAATGAGGGTTGCCTAGATGGAGGGCAGAGGGGAGCCATTATGACAGGCAGGATTGGAAGGTCAGGGGCCTGTGGGTAACTGGGGCTGGGAGAGAGCCCGGACAGCTGGAAGGGGCCCTGGCTGCAGATGGGATCCTTGGGAAGAAGACAAAGGAGGAAGGAAGGGGTGAGAGGTGCCAGAGTCTTGGTCACCTGGGCCCCCACACTGCCCCCTCCACCCCCTGGCCCACCACCTGGGTTTTGGAGGGAAGTGAAAGCAGGCCACAGAACTCTCTTCTTCTAGCAATCTCTTTCCTCCCTCCCCCTTGTCTATTAGTCCAGAAGCTCTCACTCTCCCTTCAGCCCAGGGACTCCCGTCTCCCTGACCACCCTCTTCTACCACCCATTCCCTGTTCCCTCCTCCTCCTCCTCCTCCTTCCCCCATCCTTCGGAGTGGAGCGGCAGCCGAGGCCAATTGATTATCTGAAGAAATTCGGAGCTAGCAGTAGAACAGCTGCAGCTGCCCCCTCCTACCACCCCCAGGCCCTGAGGGACCCCTGAGGGGAGGGGCCCTTAACCCCTCTGCTCTCCAGCCTGGGAGGGAGGCAGGGAGCTCAGAGCACTGTGAGTGGCTGCTGAGCAAGGAGAGACACAGAGCACTGGCGGGTGCCAGGAGCAGAGGAATGGGATTATAATCCCAGTCCATCATCATGGATGAGTCACATCACCTTTCTGGACAGGATTTATGTACCTTTAAAGCAAAGGTGTTGGACTGGACATGGTCCTGCCTGCTCATGGTCCCAGCTTCTCTGGAGGTTGAAGCAGGAGGATTGCAAGTTCAAGGCCAGCCTCAGCAACTTTGTGAGAACCTGTCCCAAACGAAAAAATAAAAGGGCTGGGGGCATAGCTCAGTGGTAAAGTGCCCCTGGATTCTTTAATCCCTAGTACCACAAGCAAAAAAAAAAAAAAAAAAGGTGTTGGATTCAATGATTTCTATACTCCCTTCTAACTCTCGTCCTTTGCTGCCCTCATCTCAGTCCAGCCCTCCCTCTTGCCAGTCTCTGGGGTAAGCATCTCCCTCCCACTGTTTGCCTAAAGCATTCTCATATGACCTCTGATTTGGAAAGATCTTCAAATGGACCTAGCCAGGATTCCATCTGAGGGATGGAACGACAGTATCTCTGCATGTGATTGATTCTTCAGCCCCACCACTTGGATTCCTCTTCCTTGAGGCAAGTGCTTTCATTTCTGGAGGGCTCCAGGTTTTGCAAATCTTTTCTTGGAATTAAAATCTGCCCTCCTATAGTCTCTACTCATTAATCACTAATCTGGGTTCTGCCTCCTGGGGCCACCAGAATGTGGTTTTGCAGTAGTGGAAATAAAACCCAAGGGCACTCTACCACTCAGCTACATCCCCAGACCTTTTTAATTTTTATTTTGAGACACAGTCTTGAGCTAGTTTGCCCAGGATGGCCTCAAACTTTCCATCCTCCTGACTCAGCCTCCTGAGTCACTGGAATTTGGGGGGTACCACCTCTGTACCCAATTTAGATCTACTCTTATCAAGACACATAGCCTCCATCTTCTACCATCTCTTCCATGAAATATCTCTAGACCTTTTGCTTTCTTGACCACGCAACTCTGAATCTTCTCTAGTTTATCAATTTGGTGAAAATGTGGAGTTCAAAAGAGCACCACCCATCTGTATGGATCATTTCAAGGAGGCAGAGGAGGGTTGACAGCAGAGGGCATCAAGAACATGGCTTTAGGGGCTGGAGGTGTGGCTCTGTGGTAAAGCACTTATTTCACATGCTTGAGGCTCAGGGTTCAAAACCTAGCACTGAAGAAAAGAAAAATGTGAGTCTAGTCCTAGTTGTGTGACCTTGGGAAAGTCCTGTACCCTCTGAGGACTTTAGTTTTTTTTTTTAATTTTTTAGTTGTAGTTGGACACAATACCTTTGTTTGTATGTGGTGCTGAGGATCGAATCCAGGGCCTCGCGCCTGCTAGGCGAGCATGCTACCACTGAGCCACAACTCCAGCCCAGGACTTTAGTTTTTTTTATTTTTATTTTTGGATCACATCCAGGATGACTTTGATGTCTGCTCACCACTCTTTTTTATCCCTTTCGTAATTCTTTGCTCAGTCCCAGGTCCTGCATCGTGTTCTCCCCAGTATCCTAAAGCTGAGGAACACAGCTGGGCTGTGGTGCACACCTGTAATCCCAGGATTGAGGAGGCTAAGGCAGAGGATCACAAGTCTGAAGCTGGCCTCAGCAACTCAGCAAGGCCCTAAGCAACTTAGTGAGACCCTGGCTCAAAATTTTAAAAATTAAAAAAGGGGGCTGCTGGGCTGGGGATGTGGCTCAAGCGGTAGCGGGCTCACCTGGTGTGTGTGCGGCCCGGGTTCGATCCTCAGCACCACCTACAAACAAAGATGTTGTGCCTGCCGAAAACTGAAAAATAAATATTAAAATTCTCTCTCTCTCTCTCTCTCTCTCTCTCTCTCTCTTAAAANACAATACCTGTCTCTTATACACATCAGATGTGTATAAGAGACAGATATATATATATATTTATATATATATTGTCCACCTAAAATTAAAAAATAAATATTTAAAAAATCCAATTGCTACTTTAGTATTTAAAAAATGGAGGGGGCTGCAGATATAGCTCAATTGGTAGAGTGCCTGCCTCAAATGAAAGGAAAAAATAATTTAAAAAGGCTGGGGGTGTAGCTCAGTGGTTAAGCACCCATGGTTTCGATACCCAGTACCAATAAATAAGTAAATAAAGCTGGGGAACACAAAATAGACCAAAAACTGAAACTTCAAGGAAGTTTGACCTAGTCTAGAGACAATAAAGGAGAAAGCAACGTCTCGATTCCATGCCAAGGGTTTCCACAGGACATATGTTTAACTTGGATTTCACTGGGACACTCAGGCCCATAGGAAGTAGGAGCTAGAGCACATCAGAGATGTTAGCAAGTGTCACCTGATAAGCACCAAGATAGGGGTACATGGAGCTTAAGTGAGGAGATCTGGAAACTGTGTTAGACCCTCCCCTGACCTCTGTGCCCTGTGGCCCCTTCTTTCCATTTTCATGCACCCACCACACTGAGCTTTCATGACCACCCACCTCCCAGAAGAACCTTCAAAGCCTAGGACCCTCAAGGAGTATTCATAGTTATTATTCATAACCTATGGGCTAATTTCCCAGCCCAATTGAATAAACCATAGCCATATATGGCGCTAGAACGAGGTCACTTTAATTTTTTTTTTCTGTATGAAACTGGAAATGCAACAGGGAGGAATCGGACACAGGACAAAGGACACAGACCCTGGGGGCCTGCTCTTGGTGGTATTAAGAAGAAGAGCGGGTCATGGGGAAGGCTGGAGAGAGGAAGGACGTGGCTGGGACTGGGTGGGATCGTCAGGGGATAGAGGGTGTTGACAAAGGACATCCAGGAGCCCAGCAGTTGGGGAGGGGCACTGCCCCAGAGGACCAGGAGTTCAAGACAGGTGATCTGAGGAAGGGATATGGGTGTGGTGAGCAAGGGGGCAGGGTTCCCACACACACCTGGAGTTGGAGAAGGGGCAAGAAAAGGAGAGGAGTGACCAGGAAGGGAGCCAGAGAGACCCAGCTATTACAGCCGGGAGCCCCCCTCCATCTACCCCAAAGTGCACAACTTGGCAATAAATAGTAATATTTATAAATAAATAAATAAATAAATAGATAAATAAATAAATACATAAATAAATATCCTTGTAGAGCTAGGAGTTTGGTATGAGGGTGGAGAGATCATAGAAATGCAGTAAGTTCATTTCTTCTAGACAGGTTCTAAGGTCCTTCATTCTGCTGGCCCAGGGCTATGATGAGTGAGTGGGACTCAGCACCATGGGGTGGGGGAGCCATGAGGTGGGGTGGGGGTGTCTCTTCTTTTGCAATGGCAGCTTAAAGAAACAGGGGAAAAATGTAATAAATAGGCCCTAAGACCAGGAGCAGCCCTGGAGGGCAATAATAGGGCATCCCCTTGCATCTAAATGAGGAGACAGCATGGGTTCTGTCCATCCTCCGGGTGGGCTGGGATGGAGGAGAAAGTGGCTGTCAGGGCTGCCCCACCCACCCATGGCCTGGGCCTTCTACAGGTACCACATGCTATTTGGAGATGTCACCCCCATCCCAGGATTGAGGGATTGAGGTTTTTCCTTTTTTTTTTTTTCCCCTTCAGTGGCACACAGGGAGGGAGAAAATTGGAATGGTAAGGGGCAGGGAAACAGCCAAATAACTCAGCAAAGGCAAGGCACTCACTACTGAGTAAGAGCTGAGGTCTGTATGTGCTGAGCCTCAGGAATAAGATGGACAAAAGAAAAGCAAAAAAGTTTTCTATTATTCCTGGCTACTGAGATTTCCCCTTTCATGTGTTATTTCACTCACCTCCTATCTCCCAAGAGCCCTCCTCTCGCCCAAGCATACTGAAGAAGCCCATTCCTGACTCCAACCCCAGCCTTACACCCTTCCAGGTCTGATGCACCATCCGCACCACGGGCTAGAACAGATGGAAGAGAGTCCGGGTCTGGAGTCTGAAAATCTGGACATAGGGGTAGAAAAAGCAGCAGCCCAGAGACAGCTGGGTTTAGGAAATCCACCAGGGCCCTGTTCTGATCACTCTAGCGAATGATTCTGACCAGATTCTGACCCTAACAGCAACAGCAACCCCCTGAAGGGACCCATGAGAACAGCCATCAGGGGTGCCTAGGTCAGTAAAAGAAAGTGGCTTTCGGGACCAGCGGTGGGCACTGTCTGGGCCTGATGCCTTTGGGATGGGGAGGAGAAGGCCACTCTAAGCAATGAGCAGTAGAAGGGACTCTAGAGAGGCCCCAGAAGGGGGGGAGAGTCCGGGGCTGGAGGCCGGCTGAGTTCAGACGTCCAGCACGTGGTTCAGGTAGGAGATGTAGCAGATGGCGAGGCGCAGGATCTCAATCTTGGAGAGCTTCTTGTCCGGAGGCAGCGTGGGCAGCAGCTTCCGCAGCTCAGCGAAGGCCAAGTTGAAGGCCTCCACGCGGATGCGCTCCCGCGTGGCATGCGCCGTGCGGTACTTGGCAGTGGCCCTGCGCCGACGCCTGCGCTCTTCCCGGCTGAGGTGCTGCAGGTCTTTCCGGCCAGGCTCTCCGGGCTCTGACCCCCGGGCCTGGCCCCCGCCCGGACACCCCGGCCCAGCACTCTCGGGGCCTGCCCCACCCCCACAGTCGCTGAAGCCGGACTCGGCCTCCGAGTGAGTGGGAGGCAGGTCCAACTCCATGGTGTCTGAGTTGAGCATCATGATGGTAGCCCCCGGTCCAGTGAGATCGTGATCCCCTCCCCACCCCTCCCTCTTGGAGCTTGAAAGCTGGCGGTGGGAGGGGCAGGAAGGGCCTGGGGTGTTGGGGTCTGCCACTGAGCTCTGGAAATCAGAGCCACTTCAGGGTTCCATGGTCAGGGTTCCAGAACGGAGCCTGAAACAGAAAGGTCAGAGTCAGGGAAGTGCGGGTGGAGATGGCCGAGGGGCGAGAAGGAACTGTGCCTGTGAGGGAAGAACAGCAGACCCGGGCAGGGCCAGAGAGAGACAGACAAGTGGACACGGTGGGAAGCAGCAGGAGGAAAATAGGAAGAAGGAAAGAGGATCCAATATGGAACTGGAAGAGAAAAGTCAAAATGACGGAAAGCAAACCGAAGGAGGGCTAAAAGTGAGCAAGAAGATTTAAGACCTAAAATTATAGAACTGCTAGACGAAAAATAAGGGGAAAGTTTCATGACATTGGACTTGACAATGATTTCTCGGATAGGATACCAAAAGCCTAGACAATCAGAGCACAAAAAGATAAATGGGATTACATCAAACTTAACCTGGTACATTAAAGTACACAGTCAACAGAGTGTAATCTGTAGAATGAGAGAAAATATTAGCACATCATATGTGTGACCAAGGGTTGATTAAATCCAGAACATATGTCCTGCATCTCAACAACAAAACTATCAAGTAACCTCATTAAAAAATGGGCAAAGAGGGCTGGGACTGTAGCTCAGTGGTAGAGCGCTTGCCTTGCCTGTGTGAGGCACCGGGTTCAATCCTCAGCACCACATAAAAATAAATAAATAAAATACAGATATTGGGTCCATCTACAATTAAAAAAGATTTTTTACAAAAAAAATAGGCAAAAAAAAAATAACTAGACAATTTCTCCAAAGATGATATATAAATACCCATGCATGTGAAAAGATACCGAACATCTTTAATTACTAGAAATGCAAATCAAAACCACAATGAGACATCAACTCACACCCACTAGGGATGGCTACTATATAAATAGAATAAAAAGGACTGGGGATGTGGCTCAGCCACAGTGCACTTGCCTAATATGCAGGAGGCCCTGCAAAAAAAGAAAAAGAAAAAAAGAAAAGAAACCCAGGAAACAACTCTAAAACAAAATTGGTCTTGCAAGAATGGGAAAAATGGGAAGCTTCATGCCCTGTTGGGGAGACTTAAAATGGCACAACTGCTATGGCAAACAGAATGAATGTTCCTCAAAAAATGAAAAATGAAACCACCGTATAATTCATCACTTCCATTTCTGGGGAGATATATATATATATATATATATATATATATATATATATATATATATATATATTATTCTTAGAAAGGAAGGAATTCCTGTCACATGCTATAACAGATGAACCTTGAAGACCTATTAAGTCAGTCAGTTGAAAATGGACAAATTACTGTAAGTCCACTTACATAAAGTTATCTAAAGTGGTCTAATTCATAAAAACAGAAAGTAGAGTGGCGGCTGGCGTGTGGAGGAAGGAGTGGCTTAGTGAGTCCAGAGCTTCGCATTTGCAAGATGAAAAAGTTCTGGAGATTATTTCACTATGCGTTGAATATACTTAACACTACTGAGCTGAATACTTTTCTTTCATTCAGTATTGGGATCTGAACCCACTGCTACTAAGCAACACCCCTATCTCTTTTTATTTTTTTAATTTTATTTAGGGTCTCACTAAGTTGCGGAGGCTGGCCTTGAACTTTCTGGCCTCCTGCCTCACTATCCTGAGTAGCTATGATTACAGGCATGCGCCACCATGCCCAAATTAACTGTACACTTAAAAATGGTTTAGATGGCAATTTTTGTTACTTTTTTACCATAATAATAAATAAAAGGTAAAAACTGAGCAAGACTGGCGCTATAGCTCCAAGAGAGGTTGGCTATGTCTCTAGACCTTTCCCAATTGTGGCAGGGGAGGGGGTGTGATTGAAAATCTTGGCCTTGTAATCTTTTTCCTCCCACCCCTTGCTTCTTGGGGTGGGGGTTAAAACACACGGATTGTCCATTGTATGGTAGGCTGGGACATATGGAGCTTAGCACAGCTGCCCTAGCTTAGTCCCTCCAGTCCCCAAAACCTCCTTGACATGACCACTGTGGACACTGGATCCGACCACCATTCGAACCAGGGGAAGATATCTCTTCTCATGATGATCCCCCTGCCCAGGACCACCTTTCTTCCATCTCTGTTCTCAGCACATTCAGCCCTTGCCATTCCCTGGCCCTTTTGGAGACTCCGCAAGGAAGTTTGGGGAAAGGGAACATAATCACTCTCCCATATTCCAAGGTAGTTCAGGCATGGCCTGAAGAGGAAGGCGAAGACATTTTCTTGGGGCTACCCTTGTGAGGCTTGGCTGAGGTTTGCTTGTCTCAGGTCCAGAGGAGATCAGTGGAAGACAGCAGGAACGTGGCAGGGGAAAGGGCTTTGGTTGGGAGGAGTGTTCGTAGAAACAGTGAGCTCAGCCTTACTTAAGTAAGAAACAAGCACTGAGGCTCCTTTACAGTCACCATCTCCCCTTCTTCTCAACCCTGGCTTTCTTGCCTGACAGACACTCTCCCAGGGGCCAGTACGCCCCACACCACAGAAGACAGGCTCAAGTCAAGGAGACAGTTAATAAGCTCCAGGGGATGCAAGGTCGTCCACATCTGATTGTGGGGAAGACAAGCACACACACAACCAAGACACAAAACAGAAGAAGGTTCATTCTGAAAGTAAGAGCATACTCCATATTCCAGGATCCAAAGGAAGGAGAGAGATGGCACTCGTGGAGGATAGTGAAGGAGAATCACGGAGTGCATGATGAGTGCCCCAGCTCCTCACTCCCATACTTGGGTTGGAACTAGAAGATTGTTTGTAGCATTCCCAGTACATCTATCATAACCAGATTCTGCCTTTGCTGGTCCCCTTGTCCCTTCCATCCTGATCACTATCACATGCCCTCTCTGTGCTCCTCATTTGGCCTCGGCCTGTCTCCATCTGTCCCCACTGTCCTCAGCTCCAGTCTGGGCAGCAGCTTCTATTTCCCTATTAAGTTCTCACCCCAAAATCCACATCTGGTCTCAAAGTTCCAGGATCCAAGGATCAGAGATGCTGCAATCCCAGACATCCAGGATAGGACTTCCCACCGTACTTCTGTCAACCGCAATTCAATTGAGGATAGACAGGCACAAAGAGTCAAAAAGAAGTGGGGAAGAGGCAGAGATGGAGAGACACAGCACACGAGAGAGAACCAGAAGGAGGCTCTGGGAAGGGGCTTAAGCCAGAGAATTGGAAAAACACACCCACCCCTTCCCAGCATCCTGTTTCCCCTTTTACCTAGGAGGACCCAAGGGATCCAAGCCGGCAGGACAGAGGGGCAGCGTTGAAAGCCCCAGTCTCCTCTGGCTGCTCGGGGTTCATCCGTCTGCAAAGTTAGTGACCGGCTTTCTAGAGCTCTCGGAGGGAGCTTGGCGTGGCTGTACAGGCTCCACAACAGATGAAAGGGGCACACATGGTGAAGATACAGGGCTCAGGTGGAGGGAGTGGGCTTGGGCAGGTTCTGGGTCCACCCACACTCACAGACACAGACACATACACACCTGAGGTGGCCCAGCCCTATGTATATATATGGAGATACACATACACACCCCCAGCTCTCCATTGGCTTATCCATGCCCCCCCTCATCAATATTAAATAGCCAGGCCAGGCAGCCATTGGCAGAGGGATCTGGGAACCCCCCGGGAGCTGGGGGAGGAGGCTGGCCCTGGGGGGGGCGGGGAGTGGGGGAGCAGGGACATCTGGCTTCGTGCCATGCATCATTTCATAAGGCAAGAAATGGAGAG
>NW_026000019.1:28239154-28305913 GCF_001458135.2 Marmota marmota marmota
GGGGGCGGGGAGTGGGGGAGCAGGGACATCTGTTCTCCATGCATATTTCATAAGCAAGAAATGGAGAGCTGGGGAAGGGGTGGGGCTGGGGCCAGAGCCAGGGCAGGACCACAGATGAACCCCCTCAGCCTCCCATGCCAGAGGCAGTGGGGCAGAGGGCCCTAGCAAGCTAGATTTAAGTGCTATAGTCCCATTCGGAGTCCCAGGATGACTTTGAGCGCCCCTTCCCCATATCTCTTTTTTCCTAAGAAAAAGGATCTCCAAGGTACTAACAGGAAACTGAAAAGAGAGCAAGTGGACATCACTAAAACAGGACAAAAGGACCCGGGAGTCCTCGCTCTAACTATGTGCTCATTTTCATAAAGTTGGTATCACCTCTCACCAGACTGCTTCTGGCTACTGTGCAGGCCCTCACCCTTATCACCCTGAGAATTACTCACCCTGTCCCCTCTTTTCCAGCCCCCATCTTCCTACCTACTCCATCACTGGGCCATGAGTGGGGTCAGAGTCTGGACACAGACCCCATAAGTAATTATTTGAGGCTGGTCAGCCCAACTGCATTCACTGGAAATTAGGGACTCTTAGGAGGAGAGAGGTAGGGGATAAAGGTAAGGAGGGAGGAGTGCCAAAAGAGGAAGAGCCAGGATTGGAGAGGATGCTGGGAGAGGAGGGCAGAGTTTGGAGTGTATGAGGCACGAAATCAGCAACAAGAAAAGTGATACAAAACTATGTGCAAATGAGCACTGATTAAATTCACATGAATAGCTCAGTAGCCTCCATCGTGTGTGTGAGTGTGTGTGTGTGTGTGTGTGTGTGTATTGCAAGGTGACAGGAGTGGAGAGGAGGCACCCAGTGAAGGGAAGCACTGAGACAGGGGACTGGGTTTCAGTATCCGAGTTCTCTTTCCCTACTCAGCTGTTGAAAGTCTTCATTGAACCTTTGTGACTAGAAACCATGGATGGAGAGGACTCCAGAGACAGCTGTGTGACCTTGGACAAGTAACAACCTCTTGAACCTCAATGGCTTTTTTCTGCTTCTTGGGTCTCCATGGAGATTAAGGCTGACAGTGTTTGCTGTGGGCCTAGACTTTAGCAGGAGCACAGCCAGCCTTCAGACAGGGAGGAGTTTGCCACTTCAATCTTTTCTGGGCTTTCTCCAGTTGAGGCATTCCCTAAGGAGAGTTCCATAATTCCTCCCCAACTCCCCCTGCTCTCCCTGCCCCCAGGTCTGGGAGGTGCCAACTCCCACCTGGGCAGGCCTCGACAGGTGCCCAGGCTCCAGCAGATGGGCTGAGCTGGAGGGGAAAGAAGGCTTGGGTGGGGGGGGCAGGGGATCAGGTGGCATCTCAATTCTTGCATCATCATTGCCATGGTGCTGATTAAAAACCAATCTCCACCTAATGAGCCCCCAGCAACAACAGTTCTACCTCCCCCACCCTCCTGCCCTCCAACCCATCCAAGGAATTGGGAGACCAAACGACTCGGGAGAGAGAGCCAGAGGGGAGAGGAGAAATAAATAAAGAGAGGGGATGCAGAGGGAAACGATGAGGGAGACACAGGGAGAGAGAGAGAAAAAAGATGAGAAACCACAGAGTTATTGGTAACAGACATGGGGGAAGCAGAGAGCAGACAATTGAGAGGAAACAGGAAAAGTATAGGAGACAAGTTTGGAGAGCAGAGAAATAGAATGTAGGCGAGGGATTTTTACTGAAATGAGGGCCTCAGAGCCTTACATGTAAGATGTTGAGGAAAACAGAATCAGAACTGGGAGAGACTCTTAAGTGGAAAGGGAGGCTGGGGATGTGGCTCAGTGGTTAATTGCTCCTGGGTTCAATCCCTGGTACCAAATGAATAAAGAAATGAGAGTCAAAGGATGTATGGAAAGGGAAGAAGGAGCCAACCCCCAGTGCCAGCCTCCCCCCTTGTAGAATGTTTAGCTCAGATACTTCAGTCCCACAAACTCCCTGCCTGTAGCACCCGGCTGGAGCTATCTCTAGTGCAAGTGAGAACATGCTCTGGGGACCACTTCCTCCTCCTCTGCATCTGTCAAACCAGGATCCTTGACTTTGGGGCCCCCAGCCCCAGGCTTCACTCAGGGATTCAGTCTTGGCTCCTTAGGGTAGTAGCTAAAAAGAACATTCATGTGTAATAAAGAGAAGCTAAAACATGGAATGGTGGAAAGGAATTGAACCTGGGGTCCAAGTCCTGGTGACCTTGGATAAGTCACTTAACCTTGAGCCTTATTTTGCCATCTGTGAAATGGGGATAATGTTACCTTTTCCATCAAACTGTGTGACATCCAGGTATAACGAGTGGAAAAGTGCTGGGTCAACTGTAAAGTGCCCAACCCCTTACATTTGCATGGTGATTTAAAGGCAGCAAGAAGTTTCATACGCACATGTATCTAAGGCATCATGATGCGGAAAAGCTGGGGAGAGCTGAGGTCAGCCACACGCCCCAAGGGGCAAGGAGAACCCTTGGAGTTTTGTGGGGGCCTTTGCTCTAAGGAGGGCAGGAGGAGTAGGGCTTGGGGATGGGGAGGAGAGTTATGTCTTTGTGTTTTATTGTAGTTATTTTGCATTTTATAGACATTCACTTTTTCAGATGGCGATTCACAAATCTCTTTCTGTCCCCTGACAGCCTGTAGGTAGATTGCTGGGGGAGGGAGTTGGTGGGTAGGGAAGACACAGGGGCCTGGGCCCATCCTTGAGGGTGGGGGAGGGCCTGGAGGAGCTGAGAAGCAGTGGGTTTGGCAGGAGAGGGGGTGACATATGTGGGGAGCCCTAGGGACCCAACCAGGCAAGCGGCTGGCAGGGAGAGCAGACGGCGTTAACCCTTGCTGTGCCATACTGCCTGACCCTTCCCCAGGAGTGGCCCATGGCAGGGTGTTATTTTGTAAGAGGCTGGTGGTGTTTGGGGGGTCACAGGAGCAAAGCAGGCAGGAGGAGGAGCCTGGGCAGGAGCTGTTGCGTTTGTGGAGCAGCTTCATCTTCGAGTTTCCTTGTCCATTTCCACATGGTCTCTGTCGGTCTGTCCTCCTCTGTCTCCACCTATCTGTGCCTCTAGAAGGTGACAGCGGGTCTCCACTCTGGCTAACTACGCAATCTGTCACCCTCTCTGCTGCCAGCCCCCTGGAAGCCCCCCTTCTCAGGGCCCAGCCCGGAGCCCTCTCGCCCCTGGCCCCCTGGACCTTACTGCCTTTGTCTCCTAAGTCGGCCTCGCCTTTCTTCTTCCTCTCCACTCACCTCTCCTCAGCTCCAATCTCATTAGGGCCTCCAACCACTGCACCGCCCCCGCCCCCAGCCTCTTCTCTTCCNGCCTCCTCCCTCTTCCATCTAGGCCTTGTTCACCCTGTGCCTTCTTCAATGCTTCATTTTCTAGCCTCTTTCCTTTCTCAGGGAGCTTGCTTTCCTCCTGCTCATTGCCACTTCTCTTCCCTCCCCCATCCATCTGTCTTCCCCGAAGCTCTCCTCTTTGTGTCCACCCATCTGTCACCACCAGTGCTGGGCCTACTCCCCTCCTGGCCACGCCCTCCTGGCCTTTCTCCCCTCAGGCTTGGTTCCCTCTCCAGCTATCCCTCCCCTTCCTCCTTCCGCCCAGCTGGGAATTCCACCTCCTCAGTTGCCTTTCTCGAGCCCATTTTTGCTGGACATCCTTTCTTATCTCAGGTTTTGCTCCTTCTCCCTAGGTTCTGTAACCCCTCCTCAGTTGTGAGTTGGGGGAGAGAGAAAGGGGGACTCCAGGGTCCTAGCCTCCAGCTCCTGAGGCGTCACCCAGCCTGAGCCAGAGGCTGGTAACGTTTGCTAACAGTTGCATCATCTCAGAGGGATGGCTGCTCCGTAGGCCTCTTGAGATGACCTCCACTCCTGCCCGGTTTTCTCCCAACTGGACATGGAGTCCTTCTCTACAGAGGGTGGAACTCCCGGACCTTCTGGGTTTGAATTCAAGAAACGATAAAAATCTCCCCCGAGGCCTGCTGGAACCCCAACCTTTCAGGAACCTCTCTTTTCTTTCCTAGTTCAACTACAGCCAGCCCAGCCAAGCTTTCTTTTTCATCCTAGCTTTTTGAGAATGGAATGTTGAAAGGACAGGGTTCCGGTATAGTCTTCTGCCACAATTTCCCAAATTTCCTACTGTTCCTGGGTTAGGGGGCAATGGTGTCCCTGAGGCCTCTTCCTAGGATTGACCCTAGTGCCTAGTGCTGCCTTTCAGAGTTCAAGAATTAATCAGCCTCTTGTTTGTGTTGTCGTTGTTTGAAGTACTGGGGACTTGGGGGATTGAACCCAGGAGATTTACGTCTGATCTGCCGTCCCAGCCCTTTTTTTATTTTGAGACAGGGGCCTCACTAACTTTCCCAAGCTGGCCTCCAACTTGTGATCTTTCTGCCTCCTGAGTCACTGGGATTACAGGCGTGCACTACTGCACCACAAAACTTGACCAACCTTTTAAATGGTCCCTGTCCTGAGGGACGTAGATAAAAGGGAGGTGAGAGAGGAGGCTACACCTCCAGCTGTCCCTACACAGAACCAGACAGACGGAGCTAGTGTGGACCTGAGAGAACAGTCCCTTGTCTAAATCCACACTTTACAGATGAGAACACAGGAGCCCAGGGAAGGGGAATGCCCCTCCCAAGGTCACACGGCATTGTGGCAGACCAGAAAATCTGGTTTAGAACACTTCCCACAAGAGGCTCCTCCTTACTGGCCCTGTGCCCAAGCCAAACCCTCCATCCTTCGAACTTATTTAGGGCACTAATCTTGCACGAAGCATACATAGCCACACCTGGTTATTTATCTGCCACCTAGACTCTGGATCCAGCATCTCAAAGGAAGGCACTGTATCTCTTACCCTTTCACGATGCTGGGGAAGAGGGCTTTACCCATAGCCATGCTCAACAAAATGCTTATTCCTGCTGTGGCTGCCAGTGTAGGTATAAAACATTCTAATCCTAACTTGTTCATTTACTGTGTGACCCTGGGCAAGCTACATCAGTCCTCTGGGCTAGTTTCACCACATCTACCAAATGATTTCAAGTACACACACAATCTCCTAGGTCTTATTAGGAATAAGTTCCCTCAAAGAAACCAAGTCCTACTGAATACAGTGGGATCGTGGTATAGAACACCAGCATTTAGATGAGAAAAAAATCAGCTGGGTGTGGTGGGGCACACCTGTAATTCCAGCTCTTCTGGAGGCTGAAACAGGATTGCAAATTCAAGGTTAGCACGGGCAACTTAGTGAGACTGTCTCAAAATAAAAAAATATAAAAAGGAGTGAGATGTATGTAGTTTAGTGGTAGAGCACCCCTGGGTTCAATCCCTAGTACTGAGAAAAAAAAAAAAAAAAACAACTCCTAAGATGTGCATTTGGAAGCAGTAACCCAGAAGCTGAAAAGAGAAAAGAGTAAAGGCTTTTAATCAAAACAGGCTGAAGAAAACCTGGTAGGAAAGCCTTTGGTGTTAGCTCCGAGGAACGAGGTATCACATAGGTAGAGGGAGGCTGGGTCCTGGGGAGGGGGCGTGTCATTTATTCAAACTTCCGCATGGGTCAGCAGGAAGAGAAGTGGCAATGAGCAGGAGGAAAGCAAGCTCCCTGAGAAAGGAAAGAGGCTAGAAAATGAAGCATTGAAGAAGGCACAGGGTGAACAAGGCCTAGATGGAAGAGGGAGGAGGCTAAGAAATCGAGAGGTGCATGGCCCCTAAGATGCTCCAGGCAGTCACACAGTCTTCAGGGCACGAGAGACATCTGGTGAGGTGCCAGCATCATGACTGCAGAGAGAATGTGTTTTGGAGCCCAGTAAGTCATCTGGGTGGCTGTGCTCCTTCCTCAGCCCCTGGGCAGAAGGGATCTTCACTGGTTAAAGAGTTAAGAAAGCATGGGAGATAGAAGACAAGCTTGTGTTCAGGGTTCTTTCTTAGGATCTGAGGAGACTGCGTATCAAAGATCCTGTATCTTATACCCTTCTTTCTTACCCACCCTGATTCCTCAATTCTGCCTGAGCCTCTGCTTCCCCGTTCAACCCCCTTCCTGGTACCCAGCCATGTCCCCGCTTCCCGAAGCTGCCAGCAGGATGAGGGAGTTTACTGCTCTGCCCACTGGGAGACCTGTTGGCCGAGGGAGGCATGGAGCCGGCCCAAGCGATGGTGGCAGCTGTGCTCGGCTCCCGCCAGCACCGCATACAGCCTCTCCAACTCCAACTAGGGGGAGCAGCAGGGCGTATTTCCTATCTCAGAACCCCAAACATGCCCCAAACTTGGAAAGAAACCCAGAAAAAAATCACCTCCTCTTGGCAGATTTGAAAAGGTAAATCGCCCAATCAAGGAACTTAAGGGTAATGCTTGGAACCTGTGCAAATGGCCAGTTTTCTACTGCTGTTGGTCTTCAGGCATGAAGGTTGTCAGAAACCTCTTGGCCAGTGACAGGGAGAGAAGGTTGGGTCATGGCTCCCTCCCCGGCTGGTTCCCATTCCCCTTTGGCTGACTCAGTCACCAGCCACAATTTTGCCTCCACGAAGACTCAGTGTGTCTCCACAGAGCTGTGGTCCTCTTTCTGAAACATCCCAAACAACTTGTTTTAGTCTACAAAAACCCCACCATCAGCTGTGCGTGGTGGTGCACACCTACCATCTCAGCAACCTGGGAGCTAAGGCAGGAAGGAGGATCCCAATTTCAAGACCAGCCCCAGCAACTATTTAACAAGACCCTGTCTCAAAATAAAAAATCAAAAGGGCTGAGGATATGGCTCAGTGGTAGGGCACTCCTGGGTTCAATCCCCAGTACCAAAAAAAAAAAAAAGTGTCTATTACAAATTGAGAAGAAATCATGCTAACATTGTTCATACAAGAGGGTGCTCCAAGGCCTTCCTCCTTGGGTCTTCTGGAGGCCAATGTGGTAGCATGCAGAGTCACCGACCTCCAGTTCAGGTGGTCTGGGAAGAATAACAGCTGACAGTACATGTTGTGTAGGATTATCTATTTTAATGAAACTCACTATTTATATATTTACAAAAAAAAAAAAGGAAAAAACAAAAATAGATATTACAGCTTAATAAAAAGTACAGCTGAGCACTGTGGGCTGGAAGTGGGATACCCACCTGGCAGCAAGCCCACCCTAACGTGCCATCTGAGGACCTAGGAAGGGCAGTGGGAAGGAGACGGCAGGCTCAGCCCAGAAAACCCCATCCTCCTCCTTGGGGTTCACTGTAGTTTGATCCTGATGTTCAACCTTTCACATTCCCCTTCCTGGTCCAGAAGGTGGTCAGGAGCAGTAGTTGGGAGTGGGGGGTCAGGGCAAGAGAGGGAACCAAGGAGGTACAGGGAAGACTGGGAAGGGAAGAGTCATCCTGAGGAAGGGTAAATTAGAGTTGGTGACTCTGGAGTTAAACAGAAACAGGAAGGCTCTATTGTAATCCCAGAATCTTGCAGGGAAGGGAAGGAGGAGGTATTGGGGAAGGGAGAGATGAGGAGGGGAGGCCACTTGTTTATTTCTTCCTGTCTCTTCTGGACAGTTCTATTCCTTTATGTTAATCCCAATCTGAGACAGGCCCAGAGAGGTTCCAGTGACAAACTAGTGGTTTGTTCCCAGTGGGACAAATGATGTAGGAAGTGAAATGCAGAGCTGCCAGGGTAAGCTGGAGTTCTCCTTAGTAAGACACAGATCCTGGCTCTCGGGGAACAATGAAAAGGACGTCAGCTTTGGCATTGATGCAGTAGGTGACGATGAGAGAGAAGAGGAGGATGCCGAATCCCACCATCAGGGTGATAAGCTGCAGGTGAGGGAAGGAGAAATGGTTTATCAGAACTCAGTGCAACTATGGATAACTGGGAAGACAGGCTGGCTGAATTCTGGTGCTGGCATCAAGCACCTACTATGGAACAAGCACAGGCAACATCTTCCCAATCTGCACTTAACTTTCCTCATTTGAAGGAAGAAGTATCTCTGTTCTTGCTTCCATCTTGCATTACTTAGATTTTAAGTATCTGGAAGGCAGGACTCATGCCTTTGATTCTTTCCTGGTGCTTATATTAATGATTTACTAATGACACAGGCTCAATATGTTAGACTGACTCATCCCAGCTGTGCCAGATGGGGAACGCCAGGTGGGAGTGGGGGCTATGAGAGAACTTATGGGATACATGGGGCTTTCTCTAATGGTGAAGGAAGAACCGCCTCTCAACAAGACAGATTTACAATAGGTATTTGCCACAAATCTGGGGTAAATGGGAGATGGAAGGGGGTACAAGACAAGAGACAACAGAAAGAAGTCAAATAGATCTCTGCCATTTCCCTTCTGGTCTCATCTCACCTCAAGCTCTTTGCTGGCAATGAGGAATATCCGGGCATGGATATCTTTCCAGCGGCTCTCAGTCCACGTGGAATATTCAGTGGAGCTCCACTGACTCAGTTCAAAGGCAGGAGACAAGGCCCTGGCCAGTCGAGCCGTGGAACGCACGCACCGGGGGAGCCGATCCGTTTCATTGGAATTCAAAGGGCCCTGAACCCATGAGTACTCATATAGCTGCACAGGAAGATGGGCCACAACACAGGGCTGGGTTGATCCTCCTACTCCCTCCCCATCAGTACCACTCCAACTCACTAACTGGCTGCAGTCCCTTTCCCTTTAAGTAGTCCAATTTTATCCAGGCTACTGCCTCTTCAACCCTTAGGTTCACGGGGCAGTGTCCCTCCACCCCTCCCTCCCAATCCCCTGGGTCCATCTGGGCTTAGGAGATCCTCCAACTTTCCCAAGGCAAGGAGTCCCGAGGCACCTCCGACACCCACCACCACTCACATCCTTGTTTTCATTTGGAACTTTACTTGGATCCTGGCACTGCTCTCGGGTGAGGCCGATCACCTTGCCAGTCAAATTTGCCAAGACATACTGCACAACGTAAGTGGTGTTGGTGGGGCTGGAGACGGCGATGTAATGTTGGAGAGGCCCATCGCCTGATTGCAGGCCAAAGGGAAGGGAGGATTTGATGGGTGGAAGATGGGGTGAGGGTAGACAGAAATAAGAAGAGCCCCCAATTGGCAGAAGCCAGAAAAGAAAGTTAAGAGAAGAGGATCCAACAAACAACAGGAGAAAGAAAGAAACAGGGGGGAAAGAAAAAGAGAAAAAAGGGTAAAGATTAAACCCAAATGATGCCTTTTTTTCTATACCTTTCCTCAGCTAAGGGTCTCCCTTCTCATATCAGATGCTTACCCAAGTAGGACCTGAGGTCCTGTCTGAGGATAGACTGGAACCATGAGTTGTTGGCTCTAACCAGGAACCCATACAGCAGGCGAGTGACCTAAGATTAGAACAGAGAAAAGAGGGGGGGAAAAAAAACCCTATGACTTGGAGCAAGCTCAGGGAAAGAATTAAAGATCAATCAGGAGCAGGAACCAGACAGGAGCTGGGAGACAGTCGCAGGCCCGCAAAGTGACAGATGAAACCCACCCAAGAGTTCTCTGGGGCATCATCCTTCCTCGCACCAACAGGCATGCTGAACTCTAAAACTTAGGAGGCTAGGCAAGGGACATAAGGATAAGTGTGGCCTGCTGTGTAAACAGAGACAGAAAGAAGTGGGGGCCCATTTGCTCTCACCGTTTGGGGATCAGCCTGAATTGTGTCGCTGAAGTTGGTGCCCCCTGCAAGTTCGTACAGTGCTCGTGCCAGCACCGTGGCCACATTTGCCAGGGCCTGCAGTGGGTGAGGGAAGTGGCTGAACGGCTTACCTCTTCTACCCTCAAGTGGCAACATTTAAACATATTCATTTGCTGTGTTTCCCATGTTTCCACCCAACTTGGGTAAGGGCTACCTTAGCAGTGTCTGTCACAAAGTTCAGGTCCTCTTCAGGGCTCTGCCAGTCAGGATAGCTCACATTGATGTTCTCAGCAGTGTCATAAATGCTCTGGTAGTAGCTGTCAGAAGAGCCAGCATAAGCCTTGGCTATATCAACCAGGGCCTTTCCCCTTTCCTATTTCCTAGTGAAGCATTCACTTTATCTTTCATTATTGAGGAAGGGAGAAAATTAGGATCCATGGTTAAAGAAGGCATGGAGAATGGGGAGGTAGGAGTGAAGGTGAGAGTGGTAAAATACAAAGACAAGGTAAAAAAGGTAAATAAACAGATCTTTTTTGGGGGGAGTGGGGTATCAGGGGCACTCGACTATTGAGCCACATCCCCAGCCCTATTTTTGTACTTTATTTAGAGACAGGGTCTCACTGAGTTGCTTAGTGCCTTGCTTTTGCTGAGGCTGGCTTTGAACTTGCAATCTTCCTGCCTCCACCTCCTGAGCCACTGGGATTACGGGCGTGCGCCCTGTTTAAACTGAGATCTTTAACCACAGGAGACTCTCCTAATATCATTTAGGCTAGAGACATAGGAGGATGGCTAAGAAGATTTCCAGATATTTCTGCCACACATCATCAGAGCAATTGTGTGATTTTCCAATAAACATTTCTATTGTCGGTGGCTGGAGTGGAGGGGGGATTAGCAGGTACTAGGATCAGGTATAGCCCAGATATGTATAAACACACTAATATATAACATGGCAAAATAAATAATCACCATGATGGTCCTTGGGAAGCTCCAAGGAATTAGCTTTTAAAAGAGGGCGAGAAGAAGAGAGCTCCCAGCCTTTACCACTAATAAATCCCTGCTCTAGTCAAGCCAGCCACATAATCAAATCCAAAATGTGTTCAAATGATGAACCATACCTTACTCCAAATTGATGCCAAGGAAAGACATGAAGAAGATAGCTGACAACAGAACTGTCACTCTCCTGATTAAATGTGAGAAGGGGCTACTTTGCTAGCTCGGAGAACCTGGGCCAAAGCGTTTTTACTGAGAAACTCGTGTAGCCCCCAAAAGGCTGGTAAGTTAGCAATCAGCCTACGAGAAGTTTCCTGTTATCCCTGGCCTCATGCTAGGGGCAGTTTGAGGATACCCGTAACCAAGAAATAGGAAACAAACAGCATCTCACTTCTTATCTCTGGAGCCCCCTCAGCACAAGGAATCATGTGCACCTACCAATCTGGCATGGACATGTTCTATTTCATAGAGTACTATCTGTGGTGCCCTTGGGCGGGACCCACACAGGGACAGCTCTCTGTTCTCCACAGGAGGAATCCTCCTCCCATCCTTTCCATGCTCTTGTTAGAGATGATGCCCTCTGCTGGCTGCCCTGGGGTACTCAGGCCCCAGGAGAACCTGAAGAAGGAACCATAACAGGAGGATGGCTGCTAGGAAAGGGCAAGGTTGAGGTTGTTTATCTAAGACAGACATCAAGTCAATGAGGGTGCTAGGTCTGATGTGAACAGGACACTGAGCAAAGAACACAAACTGCCTGGAGGTTTGGGAGCAGGTGTTATGGCGGGGGGGTGATGGTACCCTTTCTCCCAGACTACAGAAGAGACTCCTGTTCAGAAGGAAGAGGATGTGGGATCAGGTGACTCTTACTGATTATGAAAGGAATGAGAGTGGTCAGCCAGAACAACACCAGAGATGTTTCGAGCTCGAAGAAATCGCTGCAGAGAAGAGGGTGGCAGGGCTTGGGATTGATTCAGCCTTCTGAGGATGATGTCAGGGACGCCAGTACCACTCTTTTCCAGTGTGGTCAGGAGGTCCTCCACCTGAGGAGCAAGGATTACTGATTGAGGGGACGAAGAGATGGGAAGTAGGAGGTCCCCTCTCAGGTCTGGGGCATTCTACATTTTGGGTTCCTTGTGTAGGGAGCTGCTCCATGCTCTCCTAGATCCACAGCCCTTAAACCTTTTGGAACTAAGGCTCTCTGACTTTCTTATAGTTCTTAACTTTTTTTTTTTTAACAGTACTAGGGATGGAACACAGGAACATTCTACCTCTGACCCACATTCCAGCTCTTTCTTTTCTTTTCTTTTTGGAGACAGGGTCTCACTAAGTTGCTCGGGCTGGCCTTGAACTTGTGATCATCCTGCTTAGCCTCCCAAGTCACTGTGATTACAGGTGTGTGCCACCATGCCTAGGCTCTGCCAATTTTTTTCCTTACAGTTAGGAAACTGGGGAAGAAAGAAGGTACCTATATTTCCCCATATTTACAGGTAAACCTAGTGTCCTTAGGACTCTGCCTTATCCTCAGTGAATGTTTCACTTATTATTTGTTGTGCAGAATTGGAGGGGGCAAATCGTAAAAAAGTCTCCAAGTGCCACAGGAGGCCAGAGAAGGAATGATATCAAGCCTGGAGTGGCAGGAACAGGACTGCATGGTAAAAAGCAGGTTTAGGGGCTGGGGATGTGGCTCAAGCGGTAGCGCGCTCGCCTGGCATGCGTGTGGCCCGGGTTCGATACTCAGCACCACATACAGACAAAGATGTTGTGTCTGCCAAATACTAAAAAATAAATATTAAAAAAAATTCTCTCTCTCTCTCCCTCTTTCTCACTCTTTCTTTAAAAAAAAAAAAAAAGGCAGGTTTAAAGCTGGACCTGCTAGAGAGAAGTGTCTAGAACAAGTAGGGAGGAAAATGGAGGACAATCTGGGTGGGAATGTAACAGAAGCAGGTGGCCTGGTCAACGGGATACACAAGGGTCAAGGAGAGAAGGGAGCTAGTGTTCTACATGTCCTTAGTGGGCAGTGGTAGTTTGCTAGGCACCAAATGATCAGAGAACTACCCACTCCAAGAAGCCAACCAGATGTCACTGAGATTGCCATTTTTCCCAGCGAGCCGTACGAGCTGTGTTGTTCATCCTTTAGACACACCCAGGCTAACTTTTTTTCTTAATTTGATTCTCAGGCACCAGGGTTAATGGGGACAGAGCAGAGGCTGGGATGTGGGGTCCATATTTGGGTTACCTGGTTCCGCACAGACTCATTTTTCTGAGACATGGGGTCTGTGTGCATCCAGAGCTCTGCTGAAGTCCTTAAGGCCACCTGGAAGAAGGATGAAGAAGCAACATTTACAGGCAGCCTCCAGTTTTGGCCCACGCCTGAGAGAAAGGAGTCACAGGAAGGGGAGGGTAGTGTCTGTAGCAAGGACAAAAGAGGAGGAAGGACAGGAGTGAAAGAGTGAGATGCACACCTGTCCCAGCTCCACGAATGAGTCAATGTTCTCTAAGTGCACAGGAAACTTGCCCTTCTCCATGTCGTAGACCATTCTTGAGCTACCAATATAGTCAAACGTTTCCTGAGGGTTGGAGATGGGTGGAAAAGGAAAGAAAAATTTAAAAGGGTTAGGGTAGCCTCGAGAAAAGCTAGAATGTCAAAGCTATAGGCAGGAAGGCTCCTCCATCTCCCAGCTATGACCGTCCCTCCCATGTGTGTATCAGAGGACTTCTCAAGTCCAGAAGCGGGAAAACAGCCTTCCCAAGGTCTTTAAAAAACAACAACAACAAAAACATTAGCTGTTAGGAGTCTGCTTCTTGACTCCACTTCTACTAACTCAGCCTCAGCTGCCATTGTCTTATGCCAAGGTCAGGCTGTGGTGCCAGAAGGGACCGGCAGGATGCCACAATGGGGTCCAGACAATAAGAGTAAAAGGAAGCCTCAAATAGATCCTATCAATGGGAAACTAAAGGGGCTGGTAACACATCAAATTCAGGACACAGAGGCTTCCTAAAATAGAGATCCTCAAAGGAGAGACACAAAGGAACATTCAAAAGCTCTGGGCTGATTAACAGAAGGGTCAAATGCTGAGGCTCTTCTCCTCAACTAATAGTCACTCCCATCTTTGCCGTCTACCTCCTTCCCTGCCACACCACCCCGGGGGAAAAAAAGCCTCACCCCTTGGAAGAAGACAAACATGACATTGCGGGGCAAGATGGTCACATCCGGTGCCTTTTGCAAAGCTTCAGCTGCAGCCAGCTGAGTGACGAAGGAGGCAACAGCACTTTCAGCCCCTGGAGCCACATTCCAGAAAAAGGAACGGCTGTCCAGCTGAGTTCAGAAGAAGACAAAGGGAGGTACACTTTTAAACTGGAAATGAGGACCAGGCCCAATCCCTTTCCTGTCCAACCAAGAGAATATTCATGTGTTGTGGCAATGGACAGAACCTAGTAGTCCCTCAACCCACATCCCTCTCCATTTGAGATTTCCCAATGTAGCAACTCAGAAGTTGGAAAATGCCCAATAAAGGCTTGAAGACTGACCCCAGGGGAACTCTACCACTGAGCTACATCCTCAGCGCCCCCACCCCCGCTTTTTGTTAAATTTTTTTTAGTTTTAATTGAACACAGTACCTTTATTTATTTTTAAAATATTGTTTTAGTTGTGGATGGTCCTTTATTTTATTTGCTTATTTATATGTGGTGCTGGGAATCAAACGCAGTACCTCACGTGTACAAGGCAAGTGTTCCGCCACTGAGCTACAACTCCAGCCCCATAATACCTTTATTTTATTTATTTATAAGTGGTGCTGAGGATTAATCCCAGTGCCTCACACATGCTAGGTGAGCATTCTACTGCTGAGCCACAACCCCAGCCCTCTTCAGCCCTTTTCATTATTTATTTTGAGATAGGGTCTTGCTGAATTTCTGTAGCTGGCCTCAAATTTGTGATTCTTCTGCCTTAGCCTCCCATGTTGCTGGAATTACAGGTGTGCGTCACTACACCAGGCCCTGCCACTCTTTCTGTGTCAGCCCTGCTCGTGCTGATCAGAGGCCAACACTTACCCGGGTAGCAGCAACCACAACCCTGTCATCAGGATCTAAGGCCCCAGATGTATTTATAGGCTTAAGCATGCTCCAGACGTTGTAGTCAGACAGGGGGTCACAGACGATTTCTGAGCAAGACACAAACACCGTGAGATCAATTGGACTAAGGGAGACAGAAGCTATAAAGAAGATCTGTAAGACCTTTCTGACCAGAGCCCTGTGGACTCTGTGGATTATTGTCTCTGTCTCCAACTATTCCAGGTTAGCTTCTTTGCTGTCTTCTCCTTTAGGTACAAGCTGCCTAAAATGTTCAAATTGTTGCTGCTTCTCCTACCCAGCACTTGCTGCCTGTGCCTACTCTTCCCTGCTGTGGTCTTGCCAACATTCCCAGGGCAGGCCCTTGTGCCCCCACTGCAGTACACCCAACAGAACTTGGACCTGCTTTACCTGGGTTGATACTGAAGGTGCTCTGGATGAAGCTGCGCCGCATGCAGGTGGCAGTGCTGATGACAGCGTGCATGTGTGAGAAGAGCTGCATGGCACACAGTGGGAAGGTTGGTGCCGAGCCATTCTGACCCAGGTTGTGATCCCGATAGCACTGGAAGGACAGATGGACCCAATTCAGCATCTGTGGAATCCCTCCCTAACTTCCCAGCTTCATCCTTAAGTCACTCCCTTTTGGGAGACATCTGTCCCTGAGCTATAGGTGTCCTGGTACAACCATAGGATCCATAGATAAAGAAAAAAAACTCCTTAATAGATGCAAAGTGACACAGATTCAATGACCTCAATAGAGCAGATGAACTTATCCCATCCTAAGTGGCCTGGCCCAATCTGGAGCTTCAGCTACTATTCTGTGTGTAGGGGTGTGTGTGCATGTGTCAGAGGGTACTGAGGTCTGAGTCTAGGGGCACTTTACCATTGAGCTATATCCCCAGTCCTTTTTATTCTGAGATAGCATCTTACTAAGTTGCTGAGGGTCTTACTAAATTGCAGAGTCTGGTCTTAAACTTGTGATCCTCCTGCCTCAGCCTCCTAAGTAGCTGGGATTACAGGCATACACTGCTGTGCCTGGCTATTCAGCTAGTTTGTTTTGTTTTGTTTTGGTAACAGGGATTGAACCTAGGGGGTTAACCACTGAGCCACACCCCCAGCCCTTTTTATATTTTATTTAGAGATAGGGTCTCACTAAGTTGCTTAGGGCCTCACTAAATTGCTGAGACTGGCTTTAAACTCATGATCCTCCTGCCTCAGCCTCCCAAGTCACTGGGGTTACAAGTGTGAACCCAGCTCTCACTGGGGTTACAATGTGAACCCAGCTCATCTGGTACTTAATTAGGGCCCCATATCATATTATTCTTTCAAATATTCTTTATATATATTTTTTTAGTCTAAAAGTTGTTAATGCTGTGATATCAGAGAGGAGAGAAATAGAAGAGAAAAATATAAGGAAAATAAACTTCTTGGTTCTTGTTTGTAGCAACTGTTTTTCAAAGTGTATACCAATATTAAAATTAACCTCCATCTAAAGAGAAGAGCCTGAAAAATAATCCTCTTTCTCATTAGAATTGCTAGGAGCTGGTATAGTCTTTACCTGCTTGATGACCTTGGTTTCATTTTCGTCTTCAAGAAGAAAGATAGGAAAACTAAAGTCTTCATAAGCCAAGCCATTGCCCAGACTGTTCCATAGCACTTCTTTGCAATGGGCAAACTCTGACCCATAGGAGTTGGAGTAAATGCCTGAAGGGAGGAAGAGGGGTTGGGAGAAATGGGGGTTTAGAACCAGGTTAGGGAGGAGGGTTAGGACATCAGAGTTGAGATTAAGAGTTCAAAAAGAGGCAGCAACTCACATAAACAACGAATCTATCACTGCCCACACTAAAATAGACACACTGGTATCAGGGGACCTTAGGCTGACAGATGAGGGATCTAAGCATGTGACAAGAAAGGGTGATGGAAGGTAAGTGGAAGTAGGGGAAGGAGGAGAGGGAAGGGATGAGTGGCAAAGACAAAGAAACACTATTTTCCATTTGGGAGTCAGATGCTCATGATGCACACAGATGGAGACCAGATACCCTCTCCTGGTGCTGCCACAGACACTTGAGACTGAAGCAACAATGAGCCTTGGATGACAGTGGGCTCTCCTGAGGCTCTTACCAAACCCATCATTTGGGCACTGCACACTAGGAGAGAAGTCTGGGGTGGGACTGGGCTTGGCCAAGGTCACTGCAAGACCAGCAATTCGGCTGGTTCTCCCCTTCAGTTTCTCCATTACATCCCTGGAATAGAGAAGAAATGCCACGAGAGGAAACAGGAAGGTAGCAGACATTCTAGTACCCTAGTCCTTGGGATGGAAATGAATGGAGAACAAAGGAATCAAAACCCTTAACCGCTTCTTCCCTTTTTGGCCTTGAATTTCTCAGTCTAGACTATGGCCCAATCTGATTTTCGGGACTAATCTCACCTACCTTGGGCAATTCTCTCTCTCTGAAATCCTTACCCACTAGAGTGCTATTTTAAGGTCACCAGGATGATTCCCTTTGCTAGTACCTCTTCCCTTCTGAAGACCAACTCTGCCCCTTCCCCAACCAGGTCAGGGAAACCTCACAAATATGAGGACTGTTTACTGTTCTTTTTCTTTCTCTGGATCTATTTTCCCAGTAGTCTTATCCAGTTCTTACCTGGTAAAGAGCTTGCCCTCTAGCAGAACCATGTAAGGGGGGTTAGGGCCATCTGTCAACACCCACTGCAGGTCCTCTTCTTTCTCTACTACATGGATAACCCCTGTGTCTCCACTAATTGAAGCTGCCAGGAGAGAACGGATAGAATTAAAATTCACACATTTGACCATTCCGACTTTACCTTACTGATTTTGCAGATCTTTTAACCCTAAAGATATTAAAAACATGTTTGAGTGAATATAGCCACTTCTGGACTTCAATTGAAGAACTGAATTGCTCCAGGTTCATCTGAAGGAAGGAATGGAAGACAAAAAAGCCCAAAAGGCCTCACTAGCAGTCTTATTTATTAAACAGAAAGACTCTGTGATCATTTTTTGCCTAATTCCAACAACCTCACTTAGCCATATACATAAGATTCTGGAACAGCAGACATTCAAGTTTTTAAATGTGTCTCCAGGAAATGCCAGATTCTAGATCTGTAGCTCAGACTTCTGGTTTTGAAGGATTTTTTTCCCCATTTGGAAAAAAAATTTCCCCATTTCCCCATGGTGTTTTACCACTGAGCTACATCCTTAATTTTATTTTTAGACAGGGTCTCGATAATTGCTGAGGGTCTTGCTAAATTGCTGAGGCTGGCCTTGAACTTACGATTCTCCTCCCTCAACCTTCCAATTTGCTGACATTACAGGCGTAAACGACCACATCTGGCTTTTTTCTTTTTCCTGGTGGTGCTGAGAATCAAACTCAGGCCTCATGCACAGTACACAAGCATTCTATCACTGAGCTACACCCCCAGTCCAGATCTCTAGCTCTGAATCTTTCTTTGTGAAAATGTGTAGATTTTGGCTGCAGTAGCCTTCCTGGATCACCATTTCCTTGCTACTATTTTGGAGATGACTTTTACTTGCTCCCGGCCAGTTTTAAGCGAGGTTTTTGTTTCTGGGTAGTGATTATTGAACCCAAGGGTGCTTGAACTCACTTGCCCACTGCTAGAGACAGGGTCTCACTGAGTTGCTTAGGGACTCCCTAAGTTGCTGAGGCTGGCTTTGAACTTGTGATCCTCCTGCCTCAGCCTCCCAAGCTGCTGGGATTATATTAGGTGAGATTAATTAAGAACTCTGAGGTCTCTAGAATAGAACTTCTCAATTAATAGGTCTTGAATGGATTAGAAATGTGCCGATATTGAGCTAGGTGTGGTGATGCATGCCTGTAATCCCAGCAAGTTCAAACCCTGGTATCAAAAAAAATTTTTTATAAATGTGCTGATATTGATTGGCTTCCTTCCTGGGAATCCAGGGTTTCCAAAGTCCCTAGGCTGGTCACCTATAGCCAAAAGCTAACTGTTTACTCCAGGATGTTCTACACATATAGACAAATGAGGCCACACCAATAACATTTCTGTGCATCTCATGATGTGACAAATATTGGGAAGCACTGCTCCAGAGGAAGGATGGTCCACAGTCCAGAATGTAGAATTATGGAATTCTTCATAATTCAAGGCACTTGGAAATACCCCTCAAATCTCTAGGGATCCATGTAGAGACATCCTAGGGTCTCCCTGTCAGTCTTCTCCCCCACTGAAGTTGAATGTGTTATTCATAAATTATTTGCAGTAGTTCTTAGCTCTGACTGTATAACAGAATCATTTTGGAAGTTCTGTTTTTTCTTTTTTGTTTTGGCAGTGCTAGGGACTAATCCCAGGGCCTCATGCATGCTGAGTAAGCACACAGTCTACCAATGAGCAATATAACTCAATTCCTGGGGTTTAAAAAAATATAGATGCTTACCTCAGATCTTCTAAATTAAAATTGCTAATGGTAAGGCCCAGATACATGTATTTTTCAAAACATAACGCATGTAGTTCTTTATTATTCACAGCCCAGCATGAGAACTATGCTTCCAGACAAAGGTACAAAAATACTTACTAGCACTTGATAGGAGGCAAAAACTATAAGCACTTCCCCAATGCTACCAAAGCAGGATTTTTCTCCCATGAGATCTGACAAAATCTAAACATGAAGGCAGAGTCCCCAGAATTCAACTATGGCTTATATATAATAAATATGTAACAAGTTCATGTTAATGGTGATAATAGTAAAATAGGGAGGAATATAAGAGTTTGGAACCACTTCAATTAGTATTCAGATACCAATGGAAGTTCTAAGTAAAACAAAACTAAAATCAAAACAAATAAACAAAAATAGTTCTTGCCATAGCACTTAAAACATGGGAGAAGGAAAAGCTGGTATAAATTTAAAAATATGTAACTTCAGATCCAGGGAAGACAGGAAGGAGAAGAGCCATAATACTGGACTAAAGAAACCTAGAGTCTAATCTGGGCTCCAGCTATGTAGTCTTAAGTAACTTGCTTACTCTCTCTGGACCTTCAGCAAGGAACAACTTTTCTACCCCTACTCATCTCACAAAGTGGGGATAGAGGAGGGGAGGGAAGGAAAGAAACTTACACATAGCTTCCTTTGAGTGCTTTAAGGATCCAATAGAAGCAGGTCATAATAACCAGTAAATAAAATCTGGATCTCACTTTTTCTCCTTAGTTTTATTATGCTAGCAAAGCTAATTAAAGAAGGAATAGCCTGCTAAGAATGCACAGACACTGTGAAATAAGACTTAGAAATAACTAGGTTGAAAAGGAAACAAGAGCTTAATGAGGAAGTGGCCAGAGTCCAGCCTCTCCCTTTGTTTCGGTGTCGGTGTCAGTCCTGGTCCTTACCTTTGCCTCTAGAGGCTACTGCTATGCTTCCCACAGAGCTGCTTGAAGAACATGCAGAACGACTCACTTCCAAAGGAGATTTCTTAGCATCCAACTCCAGGACAATGAGGTCCTGGCCCTTTGCACTTACAATGGAGGTTCTAGCAACTTCATCAGTCTGATCCCAGCCCATTATGAACCTGACTGTCTTTCATCCACAAACTCAGTTTAGAAACTAGATCCAACAAAAACTTTATTTGGGACTCTTTGGAACCAATCAACCCATTCTCAGAATTTCCTGTAGCAGGGTCATGGTACAATTAACTGTGTTTAAGTTTAGCTCAGGGAAGGACAGGTAGAAAAATATAACTGCCTCCCTGAACAAGTCCCTTTCTTCCTAGTACTGTTTCCTTTTACCAAATTGGAAGGTTTCAGGCAATCACACGGCACTGTTGAGAACATGCTATTTATTAAGCATCATCAATAAGCATCTACAAGACTGCTTGACTTTCAGTTTTGTGCAAGACAGAAATAAACTGAAATTCAGAGGTAAGCAATTTGATGTTGAAGAAACAAAGATCAGACCATAAGCTTCTTGCCAACCTGCTAAACTATATTGTTTTAAAAAAATTTTTTAGTTGTAGATGGACACAATACCCATATTTATTTATTTTTTCTATGGTACTGAGAATTGAACCCAGTGCATCACACGTGCTGGGAGAGTACTCCACCACTGAGCCACAACCCAGCCCCTGCAAAATTACATTCCAACAGAGCTACTGAAAGACCAAAATCTATAGTGGCTCAAGCAGCAGATAAAGGGATTCAGCCTTTGGAACATAACTTTGTTTCCTTGTGATTTTTACAGCTTTTAGAACTATGGTGTCATAATTTAGAACACATTTACAAAGAAGAAAGATAAACCTGAATGCTAGGGCTGGGAATGTAGCTCAGTGGTAGAACACTTGCCTAGCACACATGAGGTGCTGGGTTTAATTCCAGAAACACCAACAACAAAAAATCCAAATGCTTCACTAATTCCACTTACAACTATTTGGCATTTTCAGTGCTTTCTCTTCAGCTAGTTCACTGAATTTCAGAAGCCCATTTTGGTTTCAAAATGATCATTCAGAGTACATATAATGAATGAACGCCATACAATATGAAATTTCTTTCTCCTTAGAAAACAGTACAATGTACCATGTGTGGGGGCACATGTCTGTAATGCCAGTAACTCAGGAGGCTGAGACAGGAGGACTGTAAATCTGAGGCAACTTAGCAAGACCTTGTCTAATTATTCAATTTCTCTAAATCTCAGTTTTATCATTTGTAAAATGGCAATAACAGGGTTTGTGGAGGTTAAATGAGACGCATGTGTAAAATGCTTGGCATGTAGCACTTACTGAATTTTAGCTCTTATTAACCATCTTGTCTGGTTTGACAGATGGCTCTCTATCATCTTCTTCTCACATAATCTAATCCGAGTACCAAGACTCTTAAGCATGACATGGATCTTTCTTAGTATCCAGGGCACAAACTGGAATATCAGTGACCACAAACACAAATCCCAATCTCAACTCACATTGGCAGCCAATCTGATGAGTGGCATTGAGCAGACGGACACAGGGAGCTGTTTTATTTAAGGGGATGTAGATCTTCCTTTCCACTGAATTTCCCTTGCATAAACCTGATTAAAAGATAAAATGATTTTTAAAAAGTGTTAGAAGAAATCAAGAGAACTAGAACTACACTCTATCATGTCATTAGCTTGATTTGTGACTTGGATAAATCATTCAATATCATACTTTCAAAAAATGGGACTAATGCCCATTCTTTTCAATACTTAGGAACATTGATGGAACAGATAAATGCTCAGTCAAGTACCTGCTGTGTACCTTAGAAGGTTCTTACAAATTTTGTAAAGAAAAATTGACAGTGAAGGCTAAAGAAATTTGATCTGTCAAAGGAAAGGTGTTTGACATTAGACGTGTCAGCTTCTGGTTTCATGGGTGACTTCTTTTCTGCTTTTCTATACTGTATTTATATTACTAACTAGTGAATAAAAGAGTGCTGGTCTAAGAATGTAAATTATGAACAACAAGAAAACAGAAACACCTTTCTGAGATTTTTCCCAGGAGTCTGAACAAAACTGGGAGAAATCTTATGCTACACACCTGTTCAGTTAATCTAACACCAGTAGGTCATTTGTGTGTTCCTACAGTGTGGGGCAGCTACAGTTTCTTCTTTGGGAATCTTTAAATCTACATGAATTTCTGCAAAGGCACAATCATGATTTTACACAGGCAGGTCTGTATTTGAGGGCTCAACCAAGTTGAAAGTCATATTCCAGAAAATAAATGCATGTACGCTAACATTTATGCAAATTATAAAACATAAATGTCCTTAAATCATTACTTCACGGTCCTAACAGTTAAGAGTATCCATTACCTTCCTTAGTTTCTCTTTACTGATGAGAAGAAACTGAGGCAAGACACAGGGACACAAGTTTATGGTGGAATCCACATAGGAAGAAATGAGAGCTGTGTACCTTTTAAGTGCCTTACAATACCCAAGAAGAAGGCTCTTTTGGTCTCACAAAGTCTAAAGGCTGGGAAGGAAACTGAACTTTCAAACCTGTCCCTTTGGCTGGAGCTGTGGGGGAAATAAGGCATCGGGACGAAGTGAGAGACAAGTAGACTGAAAACCCAGGAAGAGGCCTGGAAAAGGGAATGAAGCGACACAACGTGCCTCAAGGGACAGGGATGAAGGTCCTAGTAAAGAGGGAACTTCTGTTGCGGGAACGAAAGAGAAAGAGGATTTACAGAGTGGGGGGACAGAGGGGCAGCCGGGACCAAAAGGGAAACCCCGGCACTTGTGGTTGGGCGGAACCGGAGGGTTACCCTTAGAAAGCCAAGTTCACGAGCGGGGACACCTCACCTGGCAGTAGAACGGAGAAAGACAGAAGGCGAAAAAGAGTCAGGCTTCCCAGGTCAACCACAGAGTGGCCCCCAGCCGTGGCCATCTTGTTTATCAGCTGAGCGGAAGCCTCGGCGTCCCTTCAATCGAGTAGCGGCCTGTCTAGGCAGCCACTTGCACCGTCTCTGTGGTCCGGAGTTCTAGAGACCGGAAGTTCGTGTCTTGTGGGGCTTCCGGGAGGTGAGGAGGAGGGAGCTGACGTGGAGCCGTCCGAAGGGCAGCAGGGAGTGGAGGGTCCCAGGAATCAGGCGTAGTGGTCGGAGGCCTGAAGGATGCTAACCAAATTCGAGACCAAGAGCGCGCGGGTCAAAGGTAGTAGAAAAGTAAAGGGGGAACAAAGAGGAGGGACGTCGCGGGCGGCGCCGCCACGGGAAAAAGAGAAAATGGGTGGACTTGCAGGCCAAATTGGGCCTACCGGGCGAACCCCGGGGAGGACAGGAGGAGAAGTTGGTTCTGGCGGGCGGCTTTGCAGTCTTCTCTACTTTGTGCGTTCCGGGGCTCTGATTTACCTATGAATGGTTCCCTCACCGCAGCGGATTCCTTATTACCCACTCTCTATTCTTTCTCTTCCCCTTCTCTCCTGGGGACTGTGCTCCCTACTTGTTCTGCTCCCAAGGCTCTGTGACCCGATGGCCCTTTGATGACCGAATTATACAGGGAGGCCCAGGGAACTGACCTCTGTCACAGTAGCTTTTTCGAAGATGAGTACTCGGTTACTTCACGTCGGAGGCTTGTCTGCGCCATCTCAACATCTTGTACTTCGTTTGAACTTCATTGCCTAGTTGGAAATAGGGCATTACGGCCCGTAAGCCCCAATAAAGTCTGCGATTAAGAGGGTTGCTAGATAAAAGACATTAGATTGGAATTTCGGATAAATAGCCCCCCAAAAAAATCTCTTTGGAGGGCAAATGATTGAGATCACAGTTGTGTCTTAGACTGTCAAAATGAGAAAAGCAGAGAGTAAGGTCTAATGAGAACTGGGACTGTATATCTGGAATATTTAGAAAGATGCAGCATAGCAGAGTGATTAGGAACTTGTTCTTTGGAGTCAAGTGGGCTTACTTTGAAATAGTGAAACATCCACTAACAAGCCATATGACCTTAGGCCACTTATTTAACACCTCTAATCCCTTGCTTTCTCATCTTTAAAACGAGGGTAATTAATACTCTCTTCTAGAGAAAACTAAAATGAGAAGAATATGGAAAATTTTTTATTGTAGTGCCTGGCTACACTCAGAGACTAAAAAAAGATAATTAATATGAGAATATATTTTGACCAGTTTCTGGGTTTCATGAGAATCTTGATCTTGAAGGGTACCATTAAGAATTTCTAGGAGGCTGGGGATATGGCTCAAGTAGTAGCACGCTTGCCTAGAATGCGTGAGGCACTGCATTCGATCCTCAGCACCACTAAAAATAAAAATAAAGATATTGTGTCCACCTAAAGCTAATAAATAAATAATTTCTAGGCTGGGCACAGATGACTTGGAAGGCTGAGGCAGGAGGATCATAAGTTGGAGGTCAGCCTCAACAACTTAGCAAGTCCCTTTCTCAAAAAGGGCTAGGGATGGAGCTCAATGGTAAAGTGCCTTTGGGTTCAATCCTGACTATTAAAAAACAAACAAACAAACAAACAAAGGAAAAACAAAAAAGGATTTTTGAGACCACCTGAGGCAGGAAGATCACAAATTGCAGGCCAGTCTGGAAAACTTGGTGAAACTGTCTCAAAATAAATAATAAGTAATAATAAAGAGCAGCAAATGTATCTCAGTGATGGAGCAACCTCAGGTTTAGTCCCTATTGCTGTCACCTGTCCCCAAATGAGTGAATTCTGGGGTCTGAATGGTTAAAACGGGTCTTTATTGTCTTTTAAAAACTCTTTTAATTTCTTGTTAGGCAGTAAAAATGAAAAAAGATGTCAAAGAATTTGAGGGTCCATACCCATTTAGAATGTTACCATATATCATAAAGACAAAATAATGAACAATCTACTCTAAAAATAGATGATTTTGAAGAAGAAATACAAAATATTCCATAATTAATGAAAATAGCTTGACCTCAGTTAGTAATTAAAGAAATGCAAAAAAAAAAAAAAAACAATCAAAAAGTGAGATAACATTTAGGGATGTACCTTAGATTTGTAAAACAACAAAAAATTGATAATATCCTGTGTTAGCCAACATGTGCAAAATGGGTGCCTTTGTATTCTTGATGAGACTGTACATTAATAGTGTCTTTGTAATTAAACAGTGTCTACCAAAATGTTAGATGCACATGCTCTCTTCCTGAGCCATCCCAGTTTCAGGTCATTAGCCTAAAGTAGTACTAATGCAAATAGCCTAGATTATGTGTAGAAGTATTTTTTTTTTTAAATTTTTTTGTGGTTGTATGAATATAATACCTTTATTTTATTTGTTTATTTATATGTGGTGCTGAGGATTAAACCCAGTACCTAACACGTGCTAGGCAAGTGCTCTGCCACTGAGCTACACCATAGCCCTAGAAGTATTTTTAATAGGCCCTTCTGAGAGCCAAAAATTGGGGGAATTTTTTTTTTTTTTTTTTGGTAATACAGGGAGATTGAGTTAAGGGCCTTACACATGCTAGATAAGCACTCTACCACTGAACTGCATTCCCACCCCTTTTTTTATTTTTATTTTGAGACAGGGTCTTGCCAAGTTGCCAAAGCTGGCCTCATACTTGTGATCCTCCTGCCTCAGCCTCCCCATAGTTGTGGGGGCACATTTTAAATGTCTTTTCAGAATAATTTAAAAATGTGGTTTATATGTACTTAAATGTAAATAGATCTGTATCATATATTTAAGTGAGAAGAAGCTTGCAAAACACTATTATAATATGATCCTTGTTTTCATAAAATAATAAAGCTTATGTTTATACATAACTACATTAAAAATCTGAAAGGATGTACTCAAAACTGTTAACACTTGTGACCTCTGAGGACTTCCATTTATAGTCACAATGGAATTGCAAAGACCAGATTTATCTTCGTACTAAAAAATATGCACAATGCACAACTGAACAAAATGTATGAAACAAAGGTTTTTAGATACTGTACAACAGGCAATGCAAGAAAGTGGTTCTTGAGAGAAGGGAAGTAATCAAGGTGAATTCTGGATTGTTTCAGTTTATGCCTAGAGTTTCCAGGCTGCAGAGAAAGGAGGAGGAAGAACACTGTGAAACTCCCTGAGGAGACAGTTTAAAATATGAGGAAGCAAATATGGCTAAAATTTGCTGGGCAGAATATTAAGAGGGAGCTGCACAGAGAGAACACTAGAGATCTGCAAGTGGTTCCATTAGGCCTTTTTCTGAGTACTGATCTGCACTTGTAAATGAGAGAACTATCCAAAACTTAGAAAAGAACTGTTGAAATGAAGGTAGAGCAACCCCTGGAGCTCACACAGGGCGGGGAATAGTTTGTGTTCCTTCGAGCCAGAATGCAAAGGCTTCCTGATATTACAGAGTATTTATTATATAGAGTCATCAGATGGGTATTACCTTAATGTGTTTCCAAATTAGAGCCTAGATTAAAGACTGCTATGGACTTACTGTAATGAAACTTAAAGTCAAATCTCAAAGCAATCGAATAATCCAAGTAACTTAACAGAATCCTAGAAAAAAGTTGCCCAACAATATTTAAAGGAATATAACAAAAGTCCAGCACCTGACAATATAAGATCTGAAGCCTTTGTCATCCAGTATGTCATCAAGGATGTGGAATGAATAAACAAACCTATGATTAATCTAACTGTTCCTTTTTCTTATCAGAATTGTCAGGAAATAGCATTGTGGGCCTTACTTAGCTCGGTCCATTATTTCCCCACAGGCCTCAGTTTTCATCCCAAAAGACCCTGGATCCTGACCAGTTTGCACAATGGGGTCATTCAGTTATGGGACTATCGGATGTGTACCCTTATTGACAAGTTTGATGAGCATGATGGTAAGTCAGTTTCTAGAGGGAAATTAAAAAGATAAGGTATTTATTGCCTCCTGGAGTAGTTTGTTTGTTTATTTATTTATTTATTTATTTGTTTGTTTACTTTTTTCTAAATTTATATATGACAGCGGAATGCATTACAATTCTTATTACACATATAGAGCACAACATTTCATGTCTCTGGTTGTATATAAAGTATATTCACACCAATTCGTGTCTTCATGCATGTACTTTGGATAATAATGATCATCACATTCCACCATCATTCATAACCCCATGCCCCTTCCCTTCCCCTCCAACCCCTCTGCCCTATCTGGAGTTCGGCTATTCCTTCCATGCTCCCTCTCCCTATCCCCTGGAGTAGTTTAAGCCTTGATTGATATAGGTTCCTTTAGGATTAAAGGATGTGGAATAGATAGAACTGAAAAATTCCAAATAGGAATCATTGTAGAGATTTGAAAGAGCAGCTCTCTAAAATGAGATGTTTAGCATCTCTTGCAATTAGTTAAATGGAAATTAAAACTACACTTAGATTCCATCTCACTCCAGTCAGAATGGCAATAATCAATAATACAAGTAACAGTAAATGTGGGTGAGGATGCAGGGAAAGGGTACACTCATACATTGTCGTTAGAACAGCAAACCGGTACAACCACTCTGGAAAGGAGTATGGAGATGCCTCAAAAAACTAGGAAAGGAACCACCATTTGACCCAGTTTTCCCACTCCTTGGTATATATCCAAAGGATTTAAAATCAGCATACTACAGTGACACAGCCACACCAATGTTTATAATAGCACAATTCATAATAGTTAAGCTATGGAACCAACCTAGGTGCCCTTTGACAGACGGAAGGATAAAGAAATTGTGGTATATGTACATGATGGCATATTACTCAGCCATAAAGAAGATGAGATTATGGCATTTGCTGGTAAGTGGATGGATCTGGAGACTATCATGCTAAGTGAAATAAGCCAATCCTAAAAAACCAAAGGTCAAATGTTTTCTCCAATATTTGGAAGCTCACCCACAGTGAGGGTGGGGGGCAGGGAAGAATAGAAGTTCCGTGTATTAGACAAAGGGGAATGAAGGAAAGATGAGGTATTAGGAAAAGGAAGGACAGTGGAATGAATCTGACATAACTTTCCTGTGTGCATAGATGAATGTACCATAATGAATCTCACCATCATGTACATCCACAAGAAATTAATTTTAATAAATAATAACTATGGGTAATGGCAGAAAGATGGATAGAGGAAAGGGAGCAGGAGGAGGGGAAAGGAGAAGTACTGGGGTCTAAATTAGAATAAGATATATTCCATGCTTGTATAATTATGTCAAAATGGATTCTACTATTACGTATAACTAAAAAGAACCAATAAAAAAAGAACAACTCTCTAACATTGTTGCCTGCCTTCTTCCCCAGGTCCAGTACGAGGCATTGACTTCCATAAGCAGCAGCCACTGTTTGTCTCTGGCGGAGATGATTATAAGATTAAGGTACCAAGGATCTGTCATGACTGGGAATAATAGACAGAAGGATGTGGGAATGTTTGAGAATTTCTGAAAGTCAGAACAACTCACTTATGCAGAATTAGGCTTTTAACAACATCCAGAGCATTTATCCAGTAAATGCTTATTGAATCCTTACTGTGTACCAGATATATTTCTTTTTTGGGAATTCAGAACTGGCTTCTGTTCTCAAGGAACATTTATTCTTTTCTTTTCTTTTCTTTTTTTTGAGACAATGTCTTGCTATGTTGCCCTGGCCTCAAACTCCTAGGTGCAAATGATCCTTTTGCCTTAGCCTCCCCAGTAGCTAGAACCTGTAGAGGCCATTTATATAAATTATAGTTTGTTGGAGCCATAAAGGCAGGGAACCCATTCTTTCAGGATCCTGGGTGAAAANTTTTTTTTTTTTTTTTTTTTTTTTTTTTTTTTTTTTTTTTGATACCAGAGATTGAATCCAGCTGCTCAGCCACTGAGCCACATCCCCATCCCTTTTTATTTTTTATTTTGAGACATGTTCTTGCTAAGTTGCTGAGGCTGGTTTGAACCCACAGTCCTCCTGCCTTAGCCTCCTAAGTCACTGAGATTACAAGCATGTGCCACCACATCCAGCTCGGGACCAGTCTTGATACTCAGTGTTCATCACTATAAATAACACACTTAGAAATAATGTAAGTAAATTTTTACTATTTCAGCAATTTAGAATACCCTGTCTCAAAATAAAAAAGGACTGGGGATATAACTGAGTGGTAAAGCACCCCTGAACTGCGTTCAATTCCCAGTACAAAACCAATCAATCAATCATAATTGTCTTTATTTACCTCCATAAGTCATTTTCATTACATCTAATTATATCCAACCATGTGAGTTAAATTTTCATAAAAAAAAGTGTTTTTCATAAGCTACTTCAGAAGTTATGCATTGTAGATTATATAGCAGAACTTAGGTGATGAGGAAAAATGACAGATACCCATGGAGAAAAGTGGTATTAGAATTATGTTAAACATTGTTCTTTCCATTTCTATATTTAGGCACTAAATCCTAGGGTTAGTTAGTGGAAGTTCATTCCAGCTGAGAGCTCCAAAGACCCTTAAGAATATTACCTCATTATAACATTTCTAAATAAAGTATTTGTTATTTATAGTGATGAACACTGAGTATCATGATTGATCCTGAGCTGGATGTGGTGGTGCGTGCCTGTAATCCCAGGGGCTCTGGAGGTTAAGGCAGGAGGACTGCAAGTTTGAGCCAGCCTCAGCAACTTAGTGAGGCCCTAAACAACTTAGTGAGACCCTGTCTCAAAATAAAAAAATAAAAAGGGCTGGGGATGTAGCTTAGTGGTTAAGTAACCCCGGTGGGCAGCACAGTACCAAAAAAAAGAAAATTTCTTAACTTGGGGAACTACAGGTATAGCTCAATAGTAAAGTGCTTGCCTAGCATGCAGAAGACTTTGGGTTCAGGGGCTGGGGTTATAGCTTAGAGCTTGAGTGCCCACCTAGCACGGGTAAGGCTCTGGGTTCAATCCTCAGCACCAAATAAAAATAAGCAAATTAAATGAAGGCATGTGTCCATCTACACCTAAAAAATAAATATTTGGAAAAAAAAAGACTTTGGGTTCAATTCAAGCAATGCAAAAAATTAGATCTGGGCACAGTGCATATGCCTGTAATTCCAGCTACTCAGGAGATTGAACAGGAATTTTGCAAATTCAAGGCCAACGTGGGTGACTTGATGAGACTCTGTGTCAAAATGCATCAAAAATGGTAGCTGGATGGGTGGATCAGTAATAGAGTAGTACTTGCCTAGCATGTGTGAGGTCCTGGGTTCAATACTTAGTACTACCAAAAAAAAATGGTTAACTTGGTTTCTTATAATTTAAGAAAGAAAAGACTGTCATTTAAGAAAACAGTTTTTTTCCTAAAATGAGTTTGTTGGTTGGTTGGTTGGTTGGTTGGCAGTACTGGGGGCTTCAGCCTCACTGAGCCATATAGTATTTTCATATTAATGAGTTCGAATTTATAAGTATGATAGGTGAGTACAGATTCCAAACGTATGGGCATCATTTGCCCTCAAATTAGGAGTCAAGGTGATGCTGTGTATTATATTACTCTTTCCTTTGGAATCATAAATCTAATTTTTGAAAGTGATAGGTGAAGTACCAAGGGCCTGTGTTTAAGAAGAGAACATAATTATACCCGTAGAAAGAAGAAGTGTCAAGTTAACTGAATGAGTAGTTTCCTATTATTAAAATGATTTCTCAAGCCAGGCACAGTTGTGCATGCCATGGGCTAGTCCCAGCTCACTCACATTCCACATGTGTGAGGGAATGGGTACTCATCCGAGGGATGGGCTGGCTGTGAAATAAAAGCTATGAAAGTAATATATCAGAAAATAAAGACAAAAAGGCAAGAATATTTTTAAAGCAGGGGTATGACCAGTTGAGCTGACCAGAAGGGTCTGATTTCTAACAAAGAAAAAGCCCTTGCTTGCTTTATCAAGGTATAAGGTGTCAGTGTAGCCGGGGATCTTGTTTCTTGGGGAGGCTGTTTGATCCTAAGGCTGTGAGCTAAGATGGGCCTGCATGATCCAGGCATTCTCGAACCTGGGGATTTTCACCCAGGATCCTGAAAGAATGGGTTCCCTGCCTTTATGGCTCCAACAAACTATAATTTATATAAATGGCCTCTACAGGTTCTAGCTACTGGGGAGGCTAAGGCAAAAGGATCATTTGCACCTAGGAGTTTGAGGCCAGGGCAACATAGCAAGACATTGTCTCAAAAAAAAGAAAAGAACAAGTTTCTCCCCAAAGAAAGGAAGACATTTCTGTAGCTTGATTGTTTTTGCAGTGCTAGGGGATTGAACCCAGAGCCTTGTGCAAACTAGGCAAAACATTCTACCACTGAGCTATATCCCTAGTCCCCTTTTCATAATTTTATTTTTAGCTTTCCCTAACCCAGCACTCCCACACATACCTTCCTCCCTCACATTGTTTAGCTGACCTATATTTTCATCCTCTGATTTAAAATAGGACTCCTTGTCAAGTTTCCCACCTATTTAGAAATGCCAACCCAAGATCCTCACTCCTCAATTTCCAGGAATATCTTTTTTTTTGGTGTGTGGTACTGGGGATCAAACACTGGACCTTGACATGCTAGGCCGGCGCTCTACCACTGAGCTATATCCCTGGCCTGTTTTTTTATTTTATCTTGAAACAAGGTCTTGTTAAGTTGTCCAGGCTGACCTCAAACTTGAGATCCTCCTGCCTAAGCCTCTTGAGTAGCTAGGATTACAGGTGTGCATCTCTGTATCTGGCTTCAAGACCCTTACATCCTTTTCCTTAGGTAGATATATTTGTCTTTGCAGGTTTGGAATTACAAACTTCGGCGCTGTCTCTTCACATTGCTTGGACACTTGGATTATATTCGCACCACGTTTTTTCATCATGTAAGTAGCCATGATGCCTCTAGTTATGGAGCATTCTATAGTTTACCCATACTCTTCTACTGGATTCTAAGAACGTGTGCTTTGATAAAAGAATTATATTATTTGTGTGGCTCTTCTAGGATCTTTGGGTGTTTTTTTCTGCGTTGTTTCCTACTGTAAAAGAAATCACTTGTGTTTATTTCTGAATTTAATTGGATTTGATGGATTCTTTGAGGAAGTCATTGGTTTCTTTTAATTATTTTTTAATTTTTATGTGGTGCTGAGAATCGAACGCAGTGCTTCACACATGCTAGGCAAGCGCTTTACCACTGAGTGACATCCCCAGCCCCTCGTTGTTTCTTTGTAGGGAAAAATAGGGATTTTATTTCAAGTTTGCTGTGCTAGCAAACCAAAGTTTGCAGATTAATCTCATGTGGGGTATTCTTAGTAAGTAATAGGTATGCCTGGAAAGAAGGTCAGGCAAAGATGGCACTTTGAAGTGTTAACAATCATAGGCTTCTCTCTTTTACCTATTCACTTAACCAGGTTTACTGCCTTCTTTGAACTGTTAGGTATCGTAGATTTAAACAGGGGATTACAGATTAGAGACTTCGAGCCTCTTAATCTACTCTCAGCCTGGCTAGGTCATCCTATAACTCTCTGCTAGTAGAATTAACTTTTTCTGGTTTTTTTTTTTTTTTTTTAATTTATACATGGGCACAGTCTTTATTTTTTTAATGTAATGCAGAGGATTGAACACAGTTCCTCACATGCTGGAGGCAAGCGCTCTGCCCCTGATTCACAATCCCAGCCCACTGTTTCTATTTTTTGACTCCGGTAAACTAAATCTCTTAAATTATTTAGAATATAATGAAATAAACAAGTATATACAGATTAAGTACACTTTATTTCCTTTTTTTTAATATTTATTTTATGTGGTGCTGAGATTCAAACCTAGTGCCTCATGCATGTAAGGCAAGTGATCTACGAGCTACAGCCCCAGTCATTACTTTATTTCCTTTTTAAAAACTTAAAACTTAGGATAGAATAGGAGACAATGAGAAAATTGCACCGGAAACATCTGGGGATGATAATTATTCAATAAGATAATTTATAGGTAGAAGTTACTTGTCATTACCATAAAGTACTTTCTCAAGACCCTTGCCTGGAATGTGTTGTGAAAAACCTTGGTTTTTTTTTTTTTTTTTTTCCTCTAGTTCAGTAAATGTTTATGTAATTTGTTAAGTCCTGTGCTAAACTCTGGAGACATAACTGTGAATAAGAAATACTTCTTATTCTCAACAATTTTAAAGACTCAAAAAAAGCCAATTTGTCTTTTTCTTTTTCTCTTTTTTGTATTGGGGGTTTAACCCAGGGGTACTTAACCACTGAGCACATTTCCTCTTCATTTTTGAGACAGGGTCTCAAAAATTGCTTAGGGCTTCACTAAGTTGCTTAAGCTGGCTTTGAACTTACGATCCTCCTGCCTTAGTCTTCCAAGTCGCTGGGATTATAGGTGTGCACCATTGTACCCAGTGCCAGATTGTCTTTGTATATTACTTGCTGTTTTGCTTACTGAGACTTGGCAATTTTGGGGAAACTGGATGCTCTAACCAGGAGATTTCAGATTATAAAACAGTATTCTCATCCTAGAGTAAGCAGAAGGCTCTTTCAATGGATCTTAATTTGCAAAATCAGCTACCTAAATATAAATATACACTTGTAAATGTAAATATTATGCCATGTGCCTCTGAAAGTTTATTATGCCTATATCTGGCATCTAATTTTAACTCTTCTAGGTGAAAATGAAAAATTGGTAGATTGGTGGGAGAACATAGTTGGCCTGAAACCAGAAACAGCAGTTCCTTTGCTAATAGTTGAAGTGATAGGCAACAGTATGCTCCCCAAAAAGAGAAAAATAGTTACAGGAGCCTGACAGAACAAGTTTGTTTAATGTTGAGAGCCTTTGTCTGAAATCTTTCAGGAATATCCTTGGATTCTGAGTGCCTCAGATGATCAGACCATCCGAGTGTGGAACTGGCAATCTAGAACCTGTGTCTGGTAAAGCAGGAGGCAAAAGCCTCCAACAGAGTCTTAATTCTTCCCAGTTTTTCATAATCAGCTTGTATTTCAGAACAATGTTTGTCCTTTGCAAGTGTACCACATTTGCTGGCTAATTACTGATGGTTTGTAGGATGCTTTTAAGTATAAAATAATAAATATGGAGACAGTCTCATTAGTAATGTGTAAATCTGGATTTACTGATAATTTCTTCACAGAAGTCGTAAAGCTAGACTTTTAGAACAAGAATTTTATTTACTTTTCAATTCTGTTTCCATAAAACTCGAGTTAGGGTCTAGACAATAAGTTTTACTTTGTATTTGAAGATAAAGCTTTCATAGAATTCTATGTGAAGAAATAAGGAGTGTTTAAAATGATGTATTTTAAGGCAATCCTACTAAAATATATCAGATAATTCCTAGTATGAATTACTGAAATTTCATTTATTTTCATATCTTAATGTGTCTTTAGTCTGAGAGGAAAGCTATGTAATCTCAGTTCTTTTGACATTAGTAATATTTAAAAGTGTTAAGAGTCAAGAAGAAAGCTGTTAAAACACATGACCTTGATTATTCTTTTTAGTTCAGAATTGTTACAATTACTAGCCTTTTCCTCCATTAAAGTATAATTGGATGAGTATTTATTGAATATGGGAAAAGATATTTAGCTTAGGAATCTATTGATTTCCACCTCTAACTTAGTATTGTCTTTTTTCTTTCCCTTGCAGTGTGTTAACGGGGCACAACCATTATGTAATGTGTGCTCAGTTCCATCCCGCAGAAGACCTGGTTGTATCAGCCAGCCTGGACCAGACTGTGCGCGTTTGGGATATTTCTGGTGAGCTACCCAATTCAGGGGACAACCTTATTGTGTCTGGCGCAAAACTGCAATTGCTTAAAATAGGGTAGTTGGCTTAGAAAAGGAAAGTTAGAATATTTTGGTCCCATATGATAGCACCTTTGTTTCTGAGGTTATTGATTGTTTCTGTTTGATGCATCTGTCTATGAAAAGTGGCTACTCTGGAAAATTCATTTGATTTGAGTAAATTTTAACTTTTATTATTTATTTATTTTGGTACTAGGGATTTAACCTAGGGGCACTTTACCACTGAGCTATATCTCGAGCCCGTTTTTATTTTATTTTTTAATTTTTCTAATATCTTTATTTTATTTTATTTTATTTTTTTATGTGGTACCGAGGATTGAACCCAGTGCTTCACATGTGCTAGGCAAGTGCTCTGCCACTGAGCTACAATCCCAGCCCCCTTTTTTATTTTGAGACAGAGTTTTGCTTACTTGCTTAGAACCTTGCTAGGTTGCTGAAGCTGGCCTCAGAATTGTCATCCTCCTGCTTCAGCCTCCTGAGTTGCTGGGATTACAAGTGCATGCCACTGTATCTGGCTTAACTTTTGTTATATCCATTTTTAGTTAAAATTTATGTTCCTTTGGGGTATTTGATTAAGAATCAGTCTTTCTACTCCAGTAAGAAAGAATACAGGCTGGGGATATTGGTAACTCAGTTGGTAGAGTGCTTGCCTCAGATGTACAAGGCCCTGGGTTTAATCCCCAGCACCCCCTTCCCACCACCAAAAAAAGAAAGAAAGAAAGAATACATCTTTGATAAAAAGAAATTTGAAAGCAGATTAATGCAGGGGAACAGGACTCTTGGATTCTGTTGCCTTATTCAGAAAAAGGAAGAGTCCTCTATTAGATTTCTTTTCGTGGAAAGAACATGGGACAGAGGGAATTGGTGACTTTTAGGTCCAGAATACCTGTTAGTAGGCAGACTTCTAGGATGTGAAATTAAATAATTAGTAGATTTTGGATGTTTGGAATAATTCCTCCTTTCATAGATAACATATCATTATTTTGAGATAAGGATTTAAATGTTTAGTGCAGTATAGAGGAAATCTAAGAAGTTGCTAACCAGAGAATTCAATTCAGAAAGGACCATACCTGTGATATAGATGGAAGAAGAGCTTTGTGTTGGAATCGGAAAATGAGACTAAATTTGAGGTTCTCTTCCCAGTTGTATTTTATTATCGCTTGCTCTATTTACTCATTGCCTTAAAAATTCTTGAGATTGAGTTCTTTGAAAAGTCAGTGGCTGGACTGCAAAATAGTGTTTCAATCTATGAAAAGGAGGCCCCCTTATAGATTTTTGCCTGATTCTTTATAGTAATAAAGGAGTCATCCTTCTGCATTGAATAGCTGAGGTGATAACTTTATCCAACTTCCTTGTAGCATGGTGGGCTGGGGCAAAATGGTACTTGCTGTTTTACAAGCCAATGATGAACAGCAAGTTGAATATTTGAATTCCTGGATATAATATTTAGAATGTTGCTGTAGCAGTTGTTTAAGATTCATGCATCATTCAAACAAGCCAACAGAAGAGGGGAACAATTGGAGAGCAGACCCTCTAGGTCTTGACAATTTTCAAAGGCTTAGAATTAGAAGAGATTTGTATAGACAAGATTGTATTGGAGAGAGGGCAGTTGTACTCCTTCCTCTAGGGCTTTGCCATTGCAGTTTTTCGTCAGACTGATAAGGCTTTATGAAGTACACCCAGATGTGACCAGCCATGCCAGCAGGAGGAGCTAGGTACAGGCATTTAAGCCCGTGCCCACTCCTCACTGCCAATACCAGGGAACTTAGCATCTATTTTTCCAGTAACTTAGCTATGGTTTTTCACTGTGCACACATTCAAAGTACCCTCTCTATCTCAAGATATAGGGCCCTGCTGGGGTTAGATCTAAGGTCACACTATTCCACCTGATCAGAGACATTTATTTAGAATAGTTTTTCCCAACCCAAATTCTTTGAGAAAATTAAGTGCTACAGAAAGTACTTTGATTATGTTCTCAGTTCTCCTAGGAATGGTATACAGCTAATACCATTCTGGATCATGAAGAAATTAATTTGTTACATACCTGAACTTATTCTTTTAAGCAGTAAGGCTTCTTTCACAGAACACTGAGTTAAGAAGGGCCTTATACTGCTCCACTCTAGAGTACTGTTTATGCTATCTGATACTAGGATAGCATGTTCCCTGTGGTCTACCTAAAGCAATTTGGGGCAATCAGGTAATTGGATTCTCATTAGTAATCATTGAAAGCCCTAGGCAAGAAATGCTTTTCTTCACTTTTTGCAAGCAGAAAGCATGTTTGCATCAAAATTAAGGGCCCTAGATCAGAGGAGAGAAGGAGAGTATGACCCCAGTGGGGTTTATACTTGCTTTTGAATGTGTGAATTGCATGCATTACTATGTAATAATATTGTAATTGTTGTATTTTTTATGTCTGTTAATGAGAATTTTGTGCTAACTTTACATACTAATGTTAATGTTCTCTTTACTATTTCTAAGTGTTTTTTCTGTACTCACTATTCTCTTCAATAACCCGTTAACCAAAGTAGAAAGAGGTGCTTTGGTATTTAACCAAGTAGAAAGAGCTTTGGGGTTAGACTTTTGCACTGACTTTTTTTTTTCTAGAAACCAGCATGCTCTTTTCAGTAGAACTCTTTTTTGCTTTGGTTCAAATAATTCTGAACACAGGAAGAGAAATTAGCTTTCAGACCTGTTAGAGATCGGGGCTAACATTTCACAAAAGGAAAAGTTAGTTTTGAATCAGAGAACGAATATCCCCAAATTTTAGAGAATTGGTGAAAATTCTGATGATTTTAAATGTCTCTTTTTGAAAGGGACACTCTCTGAGCTAGTAGGTAAGCACTGAGAGAATGTAAAAATCTTCAAAGGAGAAGCTGTCTCTTGATAATGTTTCCCATAAGAATTGAGCTTAGCATAGTCCGAATCATTTGTGTTAACCTGGCAAAAATCATTTGTTTAAAAGGTAATGTATTTACAGCCTAGTGTGAAGACAGGTTACTTTTTAGCTTTGAGCTTCCAAGTAAACTGACTGTTAAATTATTTTAATATGCTTACACCTTTGCATGTCAAGCTCATGTAATTCAGGCTCAGTGAAAAGACTACTAAAAAAGTATTAATATGCTGCCAAATCCTGTCCTCACACTTCTCTCCTTACTGCTTCCCCTGGTCCCTGTTGGGAGGTGTGCATAAACTGGTCCATTTTGAGAGTGTTCTCTTCTCCCTCTGGATTTGGGTAGCTGCTGTAGAAATTTTCCATCTGTCGTTCAGTCCTAGTGAGGGACTTGTCGGAGGCTTAAATATTTCTTTTCTAAGTATCTTTTCACTGCTTGTCACTATTCATCTGTCTGTTTTGCCCTTCCCCTTTTCCTGGATCATTATACACAAGTGCAACAAAGGTTTCCATTCTGTCATACAGCTTTCCTTTTAATGTGTTTGTTGAAGTTTATTGGAGGTGAAGTTCCTCACAGCTGTCTGTCTTGTATCTGTCTTTGAATCTTTCTCATACACCAGATTCATTAGAAAAAGTTGACAGATCCTATTAAAGGGAAGAATGAAATAAGTGAAAGGAGGCATCTTTGTGATAACTATGTCTGTTGGCTCAATGCTCATCTTGGGGATGGGGGACAAGATAATTAAAACTCCATGAGCTCTTGCTTCTCCAGTGCTGAAGTTTAGGTGCACTAGTATAAAGGAGAGATGGTTTTAAACCAATGAGCATAATTAAGCTTAAATTTTCATATTTTCCAACTGATACCAAGTTTTTAGGCTTGAAATTACTCAAGATTTTATATTTTGCGAGTGCTAAGTAATTTCATCTTCCACTCCCTGCACCCCAAATACTTTAGACGATGAGATTTTTATCCTGTTTTCTCATCTACAGACTGATATCTGCTTGTCTGTCTCAAAGGGTTGGTATGAGAATCAAATCATGTAATATAAGAGTGTGTTGAAAATCAAAAGTGCTTTTCAAGTGTAAGAGAGTATTATTGTTATTTTGATTCTGATATAGCACAAATGGCTTTTAAGGATGGGTGTAGATGAGCACAAATGCCTCTACAAATAAAATGTATCTTATCCTAGTGTCTTTTGCCTATTGTTTTCAAATTTTGGGCTAATTTCTCCCAGTGAGGCCAGCCTCCAAAAGTTTTAATAGCAAAATACATATATTCAAATCTATAACCAGCCTTTTAAGTAAGAACTTAAAAGTGATGGGAAAGTTTTGATTACCTTGTGCCCTATTCCAGGGTCAAGTAGAAGGTATGAGTATACTTTTTGCATAGTACTTTTTCTTTAAGACAGTACCTTTTTGATCATATTTTTAGTCTCTTTCAGATCAGATAGCTGTTTTATGCTTAATAGATCTAGTTTGTTTCTATAACTCATTTGGGACTTCCTTATGAATTACCTCCAAGCTTCCAGTTTGAGAAACACTGAACTGTGGCCTCCCCAAATGACTTTTCTTTACAATATTTTGAGATGATGAAAAAACAATGTTATATATTTCATGCAATTAAAAAAAAAGTGAATATTGAATGTTTACCATTTGAGGCCACATTTTGAGAACATTGAAGAATGAAAGCTAGGTATGATGGCATACACCTATAATCCCAGCGGTTTGGGAGGCTGAGGCAGGAGGATCTCAAGTTCGAGGGAAGCCTCAGCAATACCATAGACCCTGTCTCAAAATAAAAATAAAAAGGGTTTGGGATGTGGCTCAGTGGTTAAGCACCCCTGGGTTCAATCCTTGGTACCAAAAAATTGGAAAGTGGGTATTATCTGAAGTGACAGCTCTTTAGGTGAGATTTGTTGAAGTTAGCTGTGTCTGAAATTTGGGTTAGTTTCCTTTAGAAAGAAAACCAGTAGTGGGCCTTTTGAATGTTGAAGGAAGAGAAGAGGAGATAGTGAATAAACTTCAGAATTTTGAACAAAATATTTAGAAATAGGAGCTCTTGAGTCTCTTGTCTCTTTAACTTTCATTTTCCTTTCTCTTATGTTAGTCTGTTGCTGTACCTTTCTGCTTCTGGTACTCTGCTCTTTTTGATAATGTTATGTTTGCATCTTTCATCCCGATCCTTACCCCATCGAAGGTCTAAGGAAAAAAAACTTGTCTCCTGGTGCGGTGGAGTCAGATGTGAGAGGAATAACTGGGGTTGATCTATTTGGAACTACGGATGCAGTGGTGAAGCATGTCCTAGAGGTACTTATCTCTGCTGCCAGTGGCTGGGTGTGGGCTCTCCTCTGGGGAAGGTCACTGCATCTCATTCATTATTCATTCCTTGAACAAATATTTATTTGTTTTTTGGTACAAGTGTCAGGTGCTGTTTAAGGCATGGGAAGTAGAATTGTGAGTAAACTGAGAGGGAAATGAAACTTCATGTAGCCTTATAAATACAGTGGGGAGAGAGGAAGAAAGCTGAGCATAGCTCCATCACTGTCCTGTCCCAAAGCAGGTCTACACTCAAGCTTTCTGGAAGCAGGTGGCAGAAATAAATGTAATCAATATTACTATAAATCACGTGTAAGTAATTTCTATTCATTGTGGGAAAAGAGAAAAAAAGCATAAGGGAAGTCAACTAGCTCTTTTAAGATAAAAAATATCTGATTTAACCCCCCAGTTGTTCACTAAGCTAGGTATCATTAACCTCATTTTACAAAATGAAAAAAATTGATATTTGAGAAATGAGTTTACTGAAATTCATATGTATCTAGTAAATGAAAGAAAAAATAGGATTTTAACTTGGATATCTCTGACTTCAAAACCCAGCTGCTTTTAACCATACCATGATATGTCTCAAAAGTTCTTTTGAATCAAAACTACCTTATCCATGTTTCTATCACACATGGAGTACAACTATATAAATAGGGTATAGAATATCTTAAGATTAGCAGTTCTTAAATTTTTTAGTCTTGAGAATCTCTGTACTCTTAAAATTTATTGAGAACCTGAATTTTTGTATATGTAGATTGTATCTGTCAGTTTTAACCATATTTGAAATTGAAACTGGAGATTAAAACCAGGGCCTTGTTCATGCTAAGCATGTGCTCTACCATGAGCTATGTCCCAAGCCTAAAACCAAGAACTTTTTAAAACATGAACAAAGTCAGGCATGGTGGCACATTCCTGTAATGCCAGCTACTTAGGAGATTGAGGCATGAGCATCACAAGTTTGAGCTCAGCCTGAGCAATTTAGGGAGACCTTATCTCAAAATTTTAAAAAGGGCTGGGCTGTATACTCAGAGGTAGAATGCTTGCCTAGTGTGTATGAGGTCCTAGGTTCAATCTTCAGTACTGCAGAAAATTAAACAAAACATGAACTATGTCAGCACACATTCATTTGCTGGTAGAATGATATTATCGCCTGTCATGTAGCCTCCCACAAACTCAGTTTTATACTCATTCTTACACAATAAGAATGAAAAGAAAGTGAAGTCTTGGTATTTATTATGAAAATAGTTTTGATCTTACAGACTTTCTAAAGAAATCCTGGGAATAATCCAAAAGTTTTTGGACCACATGTTGAGAATTTCTGCATTAAGTTATAAAATAGCTTTTAGTTTTGGCAGTGCCACTTGCCTAATACCACTGTGCTTCATCCCCAGTCTTATTTTTTTTCTTCCCCATTTGATTTTGAGACAGGGTCTTGCTAAGTTGCCCTGGTTGGATGCAAACTTGCAATCCTGCTACCTCAGCCTTCCCAGCAGCTGGGATCACAGGTGTGTGCCTCTATACCCACCTAAAACAGGTTTTTATACTTGAGGTTAATAATTAGAGAAATAAGATATAGTAGGTTAAAAAAAAAAAAAAGAAAAGAAAAAGAAAAAAAACAAGGCAAAAATATCCTAAATGAAACTGAATTTAGGGGTAGAAATATTTGGAAATTCCCTTGAGGATTAGAATAATATTGGGTAGGTTGACATGGTTGGTAATTCTAATGTTCAAAACCTTACATAGTGGCATAGTCCCTTGAGTTTTGACATAAAGAGTAAATTAGAGACATCTTTTACAACTACCAGCATGGTTCATTGATTTGCTTTGTCTGATAGTTATAAAGCTGTTTTGAAAAAAACTATTTTTTTTTTTTTTTTAAATAGGGTCATGATCGTGGAGTAAACTGGGCTGCCTTCCACCCCACTATGCCCCTTATTGTATCTGGGGCAGATGACCGTCAAGTGAAGATTTGGCGCATGAATGGTGAGTGAACCACAATGAAGAGTATCACCGTGTCTTAAGAAATTGACTGCTGGGAACTGGGGCTACAGCATAGTGGTAGACCACTAGTCTAGCATGCACAAGGCCCTGCATTCAATCTCTAGTACTGAAAAAAGGGGGAAAGGGGTAGTAATTAACAGTTAGACACCTAAGTAGCTAATCTGCTGTATTTTGACCTGCCTTCCTACTTTAGGTTATTATCTTATGCTAATCCTGGGAACATTGGCATTGCCCTTTTTCTTCCATCTTTTTTTTATATGGTCAATGGTAGAAGGCTTGCTTGGCATGCACGTGGCCATGGTTTCAAACCCCAGCACCACAAAAAATAAATAAAGCTTCTGTCATGGAGTTTACATTTGTTCTAAAATGGCAACTAGTGACAAATGCTATCAGGACAAATAAAACAGGATAAAAAACCTGAAGAATGATGGAACAGAGGTTTTATAATTGCTGGGAGGGTTGGAATGAAAGGACAGAGACATAAAGATTAAAAGACTCAAATGAAAAAAATCCCTATATTTTCAGGCTGGTTGTATAGCTCAGCTTTTGCCGAACATGTGCAAGACCTGGGGTTTGATTCTCAGCACCAAGGGAATTAAAAAAAGGAAGAAAGGTCCTGGGTTGTAGCTCAGTGGTAGAGCGCTTGCCTTGCATGCATGAGGCCCTGGGTTTGATCCTCAGTACCACATAAAAAATAAATAAATAAAAAGATACTGTGTCCATCTACAACTAAAAAAATATTTTAAGAAACAAAGGAAAAGGAAGAAGAAGAAAAAAAAAACTGCCCCTTTGGAAGTTAATTTTAGTATTTTGTAGTGGTACCTAGAACTTGGTTAAGAAGATTGTTGTATAGTAATAGGGAATTGCAATAACCTAATTCTCTTTCATCCTTCAGAATCAAAGGCATGGGAGGTTGACACCTGTCGGGGCCATTACAACAACGTGTCTTGTGCTGTCTTCCACCCTCGCCAAGAGTTGATCCTCAGCAATTCAGAAGACAAGAGTATTCGAGTCTGGGATATGTCCAAGCGGTAAGGGATTTACTGATGTTGTGTGACCAAACCAATGGGAATAGCCCCCTTTCTCTTTCTTACTTTTTCCCTTTAAAAATTAGATTAGAACTTGGTGTGGTGGTGCACACATAACTCCAACAACTCAGGAGGCTGAAGCAGGAGGATTGCAAGTTCAAGGCCAGCCTGGGCAACTTTTTGAAATCTTGTCCCAAAACAAATTTTAAAAAGGACTGAGGATGAGGATGGCCCTATAGCTTAGTGATAGTACTGGGTTCGATCCTCAGCACCACATCAAAATAAACAAATAAAATGAAGGCATTCTGTCCATCTACAACTACAGAAAATAAAATTTAAAAAAAGGACTGGGGATGTAGCTCGGTGGTAAATCACCCCTGAGTTCAATTTCCATACCAAAAGAAAGTGAAAATTAGACTATAATGTTCCTTTTTTTCTCTCATCATCTTTAACATGTGTAGAAATCAAATAATAAATTATAAAAACTTGAAGAGACCTAGAGATCGACATTTATTAATTTTCTATCAAATAGAAATCTCTGTGTGTATTCTTTTCCTCCTCTGAATTTGAGCATTTTTCTCTCTCCTTTCCCCCGAGTTCTTTAGCAGCAGAAATAAGAAATATGAAATGAAACAGTACAGAAAAATATTTAGGATGAATAGGGAGAATTGAAGTATCAAAATAATAGGGTGTGGGGGGGTACAGCTCAGTTGGATTGAACCTGGGTTCAATCCCCAGAACCACCAATAATAATAATAATGATAATAATAGGATCAGTTTGAAGTTTCCTCTTTTCTGTTTGTTCGTAGACTTTAATATGATATATGCCTTTACTTATCATACACACCTGATTTACTTTTTAAATCGCCTTGCAGGTTCACCATTCACTGTTCTTGCATGTGATCAGCTGAAGATTCCTAGGAAATTAATGTTCTTTGTCTACTGTTTGCTTTCCTAGGACTGGGGTTCAGACCTTCCGGAGGGACCATGATCGTTTCTGGGTCTTAGCTGCCCACCCCAACCTTAACCTCTTTGCAGCAGGTAAGGGCCATTATTATTATTACTACTACTACCACCACCACTTCCTCCTCCTCCTCCTCCTTTTCCTCCTCCTCTTCTTTGTTGTTGCTTTAGTTCAAATTACTTGAAAGTAATTCTTCATTAGCTTTGTCTCTAGTAAACACAACAGTAGAATTCGGAGTCACTAAATACTACTACTCCTTTTCTTGGAGTGGTAGTATTTAGTGCTCTTTCTCTACCAAGATTCCTTTAATGGTAAAGCTCATTCTCTTTGAGTAGCTCCTAGGAGCTCATAGGAGGCTAATACAGGACACTTAGAATCTCAGGCTGAGAAGCTTATTCATTTGTTTGACAAATACATATTAAGTGGTAGGCCCTGTTCTGGGTTCTAGAGTTAAAGCAGTATATAAAATAAAGCCTTTGTCTTTACAGAGCTTTTATTGGTAGTTAGGGGAGATAGACCATACATAATAAATATATAAAGTGATGCTTTGAAGAAAAATATCAAAATTAAGGAGAGGATGATAAATAGGAACAAATTTGGGGACCACTGCTGTATATTTAGTGTTTAGAAAAGTGAAAAGGAATGAGACAATGGAAGAGCAAATGCAAAGAACATATAGTAGGATAATAAAGAGAAGTACTTAGCATGTTAAGAGAATATCAGAGATCAGTAGAATTATGATGAGCCAAGGGGCTAAGTAATAGCAAGGGGAGACACACCAGAGTGTGCATCATCATCATTATTATTATTATTATTATTGATACGGGGATTAAAATCAGGGGAACTTAACTACTGAGCCACATCCCAGCCCTTTTTATATTTTATTTAGAGACAGGGTCTTACTAAGTTGCTGAGGGCGGCCTTGAACTCAAAATCCTTCTGCGTCATCCTCCCAGGCTGCTAGAATTACAGGCATGTGCCACCACGCCCAGCCTGAGTGTGCGTTATCTTATAAATCATGGTTGGAACTTGGTGATTTTTATCCTGAGTGAGTGGAAAACTATTGAAAGATTTTGGGCAGGGAAGTGACACTGGTTTATGTCACTTAAGAGTATAAGAATAGAGTATTTCTCTAAGGGATGGACAGTGCTAATATGGTAAGAGCAAAACATTTTAAAAAACAGAACCATAAAGGCCTTTAACACTAGCATTCATTTTTTAACAAATACCTTTGCTCTTTTTATTTGCTAGGGACTGATAAAGGATAGAAATTATTGCAATTTTTTTTTTTTGCCTTCAGTGAACTAATGGTATAATGGAAGTGAGAGATTTAACAGTATAGAGATAAGTACTATAATGAAGTCTATAAAAGTTTTAGGGACTTACAGAGAAGGATGTGTCTAAATGTGGCAGTGTGATTTAGTATTAAGAAAGTATTCACAGAGAATTATTTAAATAAAGATTTCAAGGCTGAGAGTGGTGGTGTATGTCTATAATATCAGCATCTTGGGAGGCTAAGGCTGGAGGATCACAAGTTCAAAGCCAGCCTCAGCAACTTAGCAATACCCTGTCTCAAAATAAAAAATAAAAAGGGCTGGTATGTAGCTCAGTGTTTAAGTGACCCTGGGTTCAATCCCCAGTAGCCCCCCACAACCAAAAAATAGATTTCAAGAATTGTGAGAATTCAGGCAAATAAGGGATGCATTTAGGTATTATATTAATGTTTTTTCTGTTGCTGTAACAAAATCCCTAACACTGGATATTTTATTTTATTTTTAAAAAGAGGTTTATTTAGCTCAGAGTTTTGGAGGTCTAAAGTCCAAGATTAGGCAGCCACAACTCTTTGTCCTCTTGTGATGACTCCTTGGCTGTGTCACAGCATGGCTGACACCATCCTGGCAGGAGTGTGGGCAAGGAGAGATCCCATTGCCAGAAAGAAGCCAGAGAAGATTTAGGGACCAGGCTTACTCTCTTAGTATAACAACCTACTCTCAAGGGAACTAATCACTGTTCTGAGACAACTACATTAATCCCTTCTGAGGGTTCACCTTCTAATGACCTAGTCACATTCTATTAAGCTCTGTTCTTTAAAATTCTAGCACCTCAGCACTGCCACACTAAGATCAAATTTCCCGCACATGAATCCTTGAGGGACAAACCACATCCAAACCATAGCAGGTGTCTTGTCTTAATTTTTGCTTACATATATAATCATCCTTGTGCATCTCCTTGTGCCAGCTTTTTTTTTTTTTTCCCCCTATAGTTAATTCTTTTCTCACTGTTTCCTATCCCCCAGGTCACGATGGTGGCATGATTGTGTTTAAGCTAGAACGGGAACGGCCAGCTTATGCTGTTCATGGCAACATGCTGCATTATGTCAAGGACCGATTCTTACGTCAGCTGGATTTCAACAGTTCTAAGGATGTAGCTGTAATGCAGTTGAGGAGGTAAATCTGACTTGTTTCTATTTTTACAAACCTTTTCATCAGTCACTGTGATATATTGCCCCAAAACAGGGCTCTTTCTTTTAAATGACCTTTGGATCTCACCTCCTATCACAGATGAAATCCCCAAAGGATAACCCTGCTCAGTTTAAACCCTAGCATGGCAAATAAGGAGGTGACCAGAAGTAAAATGGGAATTTCTCTGTTGAGAGTGCTATTGATTGACCCTGCGGGGGGAGGAAATTGTACTGTTATAGTTTGTAAACCAGGAAAATGTTCATGATAGAGAGTATCCCAAATTGGAGACATGCCTTTTTTGGTGGGTGCAGGTACTAGGGATTGAACCTAGGGGTGCTTCCTCACTGAGCCACATCCTAGTCATTTTTTATATTTTATTTAGAGAAAGGGTCTCACTGAGTGGCTTAGTGCCTCACTGTTGCTGAGGCTGGCTTTGAACTAGTAATCCTGCCTCAGCCTCCTGAGCTGCTGGCATTACAGGCATCCACCACCACGCCCGACCAGAGATGGGCCTTTTAACCTTTATTTAGCATATCTGCCTTGAGAGATCTCATAGCATAGTGGTTTAATAGACCTAAATGATTATAGTACACGGTAAGTACCATAATGGAGGTTTATAAAAGAGTTTTAGTTTTCCATAACTCTTTCTTTGCTTTCCAGCAAAATGTACACAACTCTAAACGAGAATATATGTCTCCGGAAACTCTTAATTCTGAAGATATGATAACCTCTGGGATGCCTGGCAAAAGGAACTGTCCTTTTGGAAAGCCAGCTGCATCAGCATGCTGAAACATTCATAGTGGCAAACATTGGCATGCGAGTTTGATAACCACCCTCTAGCATCACTACAATAAAAAGATGGGTTTATGAGAACAATCCAAGGGACAGGAGAAACCAGCCAGAGACATCACATCAAGTTACTCTGTGGTGTCCATTGCAATTATGTGTAGGAATTTGTACCCAAGCAGAACCATAGTGAGTGCTGACCCTACCTTTTATTGAATAATTTGACTTGTACTAGAGCTTGCAATGAGCTCCCAAGCCCTACAAAAAGGAGGAGAAAAAAATTCAATTTTTATTTATATTTATAAAAGTGATGAGTTTGTATATAAAGGTAGTAGAATGAAACAGACATTATTGCTATGTGTATACATGTGACTGCATGACCAATATGATTCTGCAACCTGTACACTCAGAAATATGAGAAATTATATCCCTTCTGATTCAGAAGTATGATATATTAATGTCATTGTACTGTCATGTGTAACTAATTAAAACAAAAAAAATTTTTAAAAAAAGATAAGAAGTGCTGGGTGTGGTGGCACATGCCTATAATCCTAATGACCTTGGAGACTGAGGTAGAAGGATGGCAAGTTTGGGGTCAGCCTCTGCAACTTAGCGAGACCCTCAGTAACTTAGCAAGACCCTGTCCCAGAATAAAAAGTACTGGGGATGTAGCTCAATGGTAAAGCATCCCTGGGTTCAATTCCCAGAACCAAATAAATGAATAAATTAAAAACAAAAGGATAATTCCTTTCTTCTATTCTTATACCTATTCTGTTTTCTCCTTTTTCTATATATATCTCTAGTGGGTCCAAGTTTCCAGTTTTTAATATGTCATACAATCCAGCAGAAAATGCAGTCCTGTTGTGTACAGTAAGTAACCTATTTATTCCTCCTAAATTCTCCTTAGGTATTTTTCTGATCCCCAGAGTGAAACTGTAATGACTTCTTAAAAGCTATTTAATGGTCATTTTGCAGGAGCTAACAAGTGAACACAAACTAAGCATAAACTAGAAAGGCTTCAGTTGTCATAAGGAAATTGAAGGTTTGTGAACATGAATCTTTCATAAGGCTAATATAATATCTAAACTTAATGAAGCCTCAAGATGAATGACCCAGATTACTGAAAGTGATTGGAGAGATAGTTTACAGCTGTATCCCATGCAAAGGAGATGCTTATATTGATCTCTCCCTTTGGGGGAAAATAGATTTTGGAAGGGGGTTCTTTTCAATGAAGTTGACTTCAGAGTAATCAAAGCCTTTTTTTTTTTTTTTAAGAATATTTTTAGGGCTGGGGTTGTGGCTCAGCGGTAGATCCCTTGCCTAGCATGTGCGAGCCCTGGGTTCGATCCTCATCACCACATAAAAATAAAATAAAGATACTGTGTCCATCTACAACTAAAAAATAAAATATTATTTTTTTAAATAATATTTTTAGTTGTAGATGAACACAATAACTTCATTTTGTTTATTTATTTTTTATGTGGTGCCAAGGATCGAACCTAGTGCCTTACATGTGCGAGGCAAGTGCTCTACCACTGAGCCACAACCCCAGCCCCATCAAAGCCTTTCTTGTCATACAATTTGCAAAAAGAAAAAAGGGAGGAAAAAAAGACCATTCTAATTTCAGTGCCCAGTGGCCAAATTTAAAAGAATTAAAACATCTTTTCCCATATAACCTCTAGTGTCCAATCTTGGTCATTCTCTTAATATCTAGCAGTCCCATATTCTTATGGCAATTCCCATATTCTCCTGGCATTTTTTTTTAATGTCTTTTTTTTTCTCTCAAGCAAACTTTTTTTTTTTTTTTTTAAGAAAGAGAGAGAGAGAGAGAATTTTTTAATATTTATTTTTTAGTTTTCGGCGGACACAACATCTTTGTTTGTATGTGGTGCTGAGGATCGAACCCGGGCCGCACGCATGCCAGGCGAGCGAGCTACCACTTGAGCCACAAGCAAACTTTTTTATGTTAATAAGCATAATTCAGGTGGGACTCCAGAATGTCAGGGATCTTAGGCTTTTGATTTGTGGAAAAGGGCAATCTTGGTTTTCATTCAGATAAAATCTGCCTCTTTAAAGGATAAAGAAAATATCATTGCTGAGTTGGTTAGCTAAGAGCTTTATAATTCTTAGATATGGCAACATTTGAATACTGTCTGGGTGAAGGGGGAAGAAAGTATAGTTTCATATTGTTGTCTGTGTAATGGAACTGTTTTCTCTGTTAGAATAAACTGGTATCTTGGGTGCTCCTCACTAACATTTTAATTTCCCTTTTCTCCTACAGAGAGCCAGCAATTTAGAGAATAGTACCTATGATCTATACACCATCCCCAAAGATGCTGATTCGCAGAATCCTGATGGTAGGCATGCTCTTTGTCTACCTAAACCTGCTTCCAGCTCTCCTTACCCACATCATTATTCTTTTTCAAGGTTTTCACATCCCATCCCCAGGCTGTGGTCACATCACTCATGTCTGTTGGCAGGTGCTGCTGACAGTTACATCAGAGGCGACCATGGTGTGAAATATTCATGTTTCCCCTCCATTTTATTACCCCAGCTAGATATATATATTTTATAATTTGGTTATTAGAAACTCTCCATTTTCTCTTTCAGCACAGCATGTTATCCTAGTTTATTGTCAGCTGATATGACTTTCACCCTGGTAGTTTCATTTATTTAAAAATGTGGTTCCAATCTTGCAATGTCTCATCCTGGGACTAGGGATTTATACTCTTCTATCCACATCCAGATCCGATTTGCTTCCTTTTGCATGTCAAAAAGATGAGGCTGCTAACAGCCCAGGGCCCCACCTGGGATCCCAGGATCCAGCTGAGACCCCTGCCTACCTCTTTCATCACCACTATCCCTTGTTGATGTTCTTACTATTAGAACTTGCTGACAAAACATTCTCAGAATGGATTTCACTCTGGCTTCTGTTCCTATCAGTGCTCTTCCTCCAGGGGGTTTATAGACTTTAGCATATCAGAGATTTATTCTACAGGTCCCCACTCTCACTAGCAGACTTTGATCATATTTTAGACCCCATCAACACATTCTCAAGAAATGTTTTGCTAGCTCTGTCCCTTTTGTGGGTGCCTCAGGTCATTATTGTTAATCCTGTTCACCTTTTAAATGTGCTCATAATGACAGAGAAAAATCTCTATATATTTGGTATCCGTAAGTCAAAGTCCCCCTTACAAATTAGTCATTTAAGCCAATTCTGAACTAAGAACTAAATCTTGTGATTTGGTTCTTCCCAACCTACTCCCTTGCTTTTGTCCCCCCAGATCTGTTTACAATTATTAGTTTAAAATATTTTGTTCAGTTATTATTTTTGTATATATTATATATATTAGTATATCTTTTATTATTATTATTATCATTATCACTTTTCTGTTCTCCATCCTTTGAGGGAGATAATAATTTATAAGGTTTGACTCTTTGTTGGGAAACAGAGGAAGAAAAATCAAAAGCTGGAGTAGTGTTGTTCCCTGACCCCTAAAACAGGGAATGTTGGTTATGATAATTAGTTTTTCAAATTGTCTGCCACTCCAGGTGCCAGAGAAATATAAGGCAAGGCTGACCAGCATGTTTTGTCCAGTTTTCTGTTATAATATATGAAAGAATATTTCAATGCATCTTTCACAAGTTTCTCAGAGGGTAGAGAGGGGTGTCCATTGGAAAATTCTAATCAACCACCAGAAATGAGGAACTCTCTTTTGGGGTAATAAGTCTTTAACACTTAACAGAGCAACAGCTTAGTGCTAAATACTGCCCAGCATAGAACTCGCTTGTCAAGATTTGGTTGGGAGTGCTCTGCCCCACTGTGCCTTACTAGGAGGTCTACATTTGCATGTTAAAAGCAGCGGAGCAGCTGCAACCTGGGGAGGGGGCTGCCTCTACTCCAGTTTGTTCTGATAGGAGGTCCTAGGACATTGACAGGCTGCTTGCTGTGCCACAGCTTGGCCAGGGAGGCCCTGCTCGTTAGCTTGATGGAGTGTGCTGTCTCTCAAGATGGGCAGCCCTTCTGCCAGTATATGGTGTTGGCTGAAGTGCAGCCACTTGGCCAAGAGGAAAGAGGCTTGGCAGGGGTGGGGGTTGGAGTTTGGAGGGGACTGGTAGGGAAAAGTCACTTGACAATAGCCTCAGGTTATGGCTGAATTAGTTAGGAAGCAGCTGAACTGGCAAAGCCAAGATGGCAGCCAGCAAGACTGGCAGCTCTATGGCATCTGACTCTGTCACCTGCTAGTAGCTCACCACATGCTCCTACCCTTTGATTTTGTTCTCTTCAGCCCCTGAAGGGAAGCGATCGTCAGGCCTGACAGCCGTTTGGGTTGCTCGAAATAGGTTTGCTGTCCTAGATCGAATGCATTCGGTAAGTTAAGACTAAAAGCTGAAACCAGTTTGGGGAGTGTAGTGGCAATGGCCTGTGTATTGCAAAATAAAAAGTACTGTTTTTTCCTTATTCCCCCCTGACAGCTGTGGTTCTCAACTATTGGCTCTGCCTTTATTCCTAGCCCTGAGCTAACCCCCCTGGGGGACAGATTTAAAGTTTTTTGATTTGAGTTGATATTACTGTAGCTTTGGGCTTAAGAAGCAAGATAAAGTCATTCTTGACCATTTGAGCAAAGCCGAAATCAGAATCAAGTTTGAAATGAGTTAGTTGGACGATGAGTAGATCTCTCTACTTGACCTATCGCCATTGGAACTTGAAATGTAATAGGTTCAGCACAAGATAAACAAAATTCTCGAGAAAATATTTAACAAAAATTTAACCCCCTCTGGGGCTGGGGATGTGGCTCAAGCGGTAGTGCGCTCGCCTTGCATGCGTGCGGCCCAGGTTCGATTCTCAGCACCACATACAAACAAAGATGTTGTGTCCACTGAAAACTAAAAAATAAATAATAAAAAAAAAATGTATCCCTCTAAGTACTGTTTTCTCTCTCTGGTTGACTGAGAATCTCAAGTTTCATTGGACTTCAGAATTTTTTTTCTTTCTTTTTTTTAATGATATTAAGACCCTTAGAAAGGATTTTGGAATGATCTGTCTACCTGATGTGTGATTAACTTGGACAGAGAGAAATATACTTAGTTTATTGAAGCTAAGGAATAATTGCTGAGGGATGTCATTAGCTGTCATCATTTTATGTAATCACTTTTTCTCTTAATTCTTTAACATTCCTTTCAGCTTCTGATCAAGAATTTGAAAAATGAGATCACCAAAAAGGTACAGGTGCCCAACTGTGATGAGATCTTCTATGCTGGCACAGGCAATCTTCTACTTCGAGATGCAGATTCCATCACACTCTTTGATGTACAGCAGAAACGGTAACATGATAGGTGCCTTTAAAAAAACAAGCATATAGTGGGGGATAGTGGACAACTTTAGTGGGAGCTTTTCTCTCCCAAGGAAAAAAGAGGGATACCAAGGTTAATGGCACAGTTCTTGTGCTTAAAGGGGTTTATAATCCAGTGATGAAATATGTAAATATCCCTAATAATATGAGAAAATGAGAGGCAAGGGCTTGAAAAGAGGGGAAGTATAATGCAAGCCAAATTTTTAAGTTACAGAGCTACTATGCAGAAAATGTTTATTTGGCATTACATTGAGAAATTGGGGTTTATGTGTGAGGATAAAAAGACCTAGATCTTAGGCTGGGGTTGTAACTCAGTGTTGGAGAGTTTGCCTCTCACGTGTGAGACACTGGGTTTGATTGATCCCTAGCACCACATAAAAGTAAATAAACAAAACAAAGGTATTTTATCCATCTATAACTAAAAAAAAAAATTAACAAAAAGGACATAGGTTTTAACCCTAGACCCAGGAGTCAGATCTATTCATGTTTGACCTTCTCTCTCATTTCAGGACTCTGGCATCTGTGAAAATTTCTAAGGTGAAATATGTTATCTGGTCAGCAGACATGTCTCATGTAGCACTACTGGCCAAACATGGTAAGTTTTCATATATCCACCCTGATTTAGAGCCCACTCCCTCCCTCCCCCATCCCTGCCAGTCTGCTGCACTCATTCTGTCCAACAGAGCACTCATGCCCTTTGCCTCTTACAGCCATTGTGATCTGTAACCGCAAACTGGATGCTCTATGTAACATTCATGAGAATATTCGTGTCAAGAGTGGGGCCTGGGATGAAAGTGGGGTGTTTATCTATACCACAAGCAACCACATCAAATATGCTGTCACCACTGGGTAAGTTTATTATCTGGAATACAGAACAGGAGAAGGTAGCTTCTAAAAACTCACTGTCCTATCTCAAGATGTCACTGAAGTCTTCTATGAGCTTCCTTCATGGAAAAGCCTTGTCTGGCACATATGTACTAGAGACATCAGTATATACTTTTTCCTACTCTTTTAAAATTGTGAGGCCAGGACTAGGTACCTCATATGTATACCAGAGTGGAATTGCTGCACCATAGAAATATACATACCTTCTCATTTTCCAGGTATATGACACTTTTATTTTTGTGCATATGATAGATGTGTAAGAATATCTCATTTTTATGAGTTCAGAGCACCTGCCTAGCACATATGAGGCACTCAGTTTGATCCTCAGCACCACATAAAAATAAAGGTATTGTGTCCCCCTTCAACTAAAAATTATTTTAAAAAGAAAGAGGATTAAATTATTTTTTTTAAAAATCGTGATGCCAGAAAATCATGACATATACCTGCAATCCCAACTACTTGGGAGGCTAAGGCGGGAGGATCAAGAGTTCGAGGCCAGCTTGGGCAACTTAATGAGACCCTGTCTCAGAAAAACAAGATTTAAAAAAAAAAAAAAAGGTAGAAATAAAATTGTGGGGCTGGAGTTGTGGCTCAGTGGTAGAGTACTTGCCTAGCATGTGTGAGGCCCTGGGTTGATCTCAGCACCACATACAAATAAATAAAAAAATTTTTAAAAAAAGAAAAAGAAATAAAATTGTGAACTATAACCCAAATGTAGAAAATTTTATAACTTTTAAATATATAGAATGGCAAACAATTTGTATAGTGAACATGAGTGAAATTATACTGAATATATTATTTTTTATCTTGCTCAATATTTTCTTTATAAGATTTTTTCATCCTGTACCTCTAATTTATTTATTTCATTATTATATAATGTCTCATCATATGATTATACCATGTGTGAGTTACTATTCTTAAGGGATATTTGAGTGAATTCTAGTTTTTGACTATTACAACAATTCTCTTTTTAAACATCCTTTTACATATTTTCTGGTACACACATACATCCATTTCTCTGGAATGTATACCAGAATAGAATTGCTGCACCTTAGAGTATACATACCTTCTCATTTACCAGGTATATGACACTTTTATTTTTGTGCATATGATAGATGTGTAAGGGTGTCTCATTTTTATGATTTTGTTGTTGGTTTTTTTTTTTGTATTCCCCAATATTGGGGATCAAACCCTGGGCCTCGTGCTTGTTAGGCATGTACTCTACCACTGACCTATATTCCCATTCCTTTTTAAGGTGATCTTGTTTGCCCAGGCCAGCCTCCAATTTGTAATCCTGTTCCCACTGCCTCTCCGGTAGCTGGGATTACAGGTGTGTACCACTGCACCTGGCTTTGCTCTATTTTTCCATTGAGTTATCTATTCTTTCCCAGTTACCTAATCTTTCCCATTTTATTTTGTTGTTATTTTGTGTGAGTTCTTAATATATTTGGATATCAATCCTTTGTCAGGGCTGTTACAAATATTAAAATCATGTTTTCTGATTCTATTTTTGTTATTCCTTAATAAAGCAATAGAAATTAATTTCAGTGTAAATTTATGAAATCTTATCCTTTATGGATAGTTGGGCTTTGTATCCTATATATTAAAAGAAATTACTGACCTCTATAGGCATTCTTCTATATTTTCTTACAAAAAGTTTATAGTTTTGCCTTTTATATTTGTAATCTACCTGAAGTTGATTTTTGCACATGGTATGAGATATAAGGTGATCAGTTCTGTACTTTTCCATAAGATCAAGCAGCTGCCCAGCATCATTTATTAAAAGTTTACCCTTTCCCCATTGTTCTACAGTGCCATTTTTGTCACATGTAAGTCATGTTTTCAAAAATGCAAGGATTTTGGGGGACTGGGGTTGTGGCTCAGTGGTAGAGTGCTCACCTAGATGGGAGAGGCCTTGGGTTCAATCCTCAGCACCACATAAAAATAAATAAATAAATAAAAGTATTGTGTCCAACTACAACTAAAAAATTAAAAAAAAAAATGCAAGGTTTTTTTCTGTGATCTGTCTCTGCTCTGATTTCACATTTTCTTATATTGTAGCTTTATGATAAATCTTCACATGTAATAAAACAGGTCCTCTAATCTTTTCTAGGTTTTTTTGTTTTTGTTTTTTTCCAAACATGAAATCAACTGAAGTTTGGGTTGCATCCAGTATGTCAATTTGAAGTTAATTATCATCTTTACAATATTGATTTTCTGATCTGTAAACATGGTATAGTAGCTTCTCATTTAGGTCATTTGAAGTGTCTTTGAATTAAGGTTTTTTGTTTGTTTGTTTGTTTTTGATGATTCACAGGAATTATCACATTTATTTATAAAAATCCTAGTAAGTAGTTATTAATATATTTCTCCACTTAATATAAGAGGGAAGACACCAAAAAATTTTTTGAACCCAAGGGTGCTTAACCACTGAGCAACAATCTTAGTCTTTTAGTCTTTTTCATTTTTTAAATTTTGAGACAGCATCTCATTAAGTTGCATAGGGTTTTGCTAAATTACTAAGGCTAGCTCAAATCTAAAATCTGTGCTCAGCTTAAGGCACTGAATTCTTGAGAACTTCTCAACTCACCTGATTTCTAAGAGAATAATAAAAATGAATTCTTGTTGCTTTAATTTGTATCTTTTTTTGTGAATTTGTGCATTTGTTTCTATATATGTAGTGGTCTTTTTCCCCTAATAAATAACTTCTTATAGTACTTCTAGATTAAACATTTTAGGATTTTATTTATTTATTTATGTGTGTATGTGGCAATAGTGGAATACATTTCAATTAAGTTTTATAGTTTATCTATAGATATTTTGTGTTTCTTTGGTTAGATTTATACCAATTTTATTTTGAAGACCTTGTTACACTCCTGTTAATTTCTAATTTATTTTTTATTTTCTTGAATACTCAGCATCTGTGGGCAGTGACAGTTTTGTTTCTTCTTTCAAATGCTTTTACATTGATAAAGCTTTCTAAGGGTGCACTTTTATTGTTTTGTTGTTGTTTGTTTATTTTGAGGTGGTACTAGGGATTGAACTCAGGGCCTTGCACATGCTAGGCAAGTACTCTGCCAACTGAGTTGCTTCACCAGCCCCCTAAGGGTGAACTTGTAGTGTACAGACATTATATAAGCATAAATATATACAAAGAGCTGGGGATTTGTCTCTGAGGTTAAGCTCCCCTGGATTCAATCCCCAGTGTCCCCCACCCCCAAAAGGATGTGCCCTTGGCTTGTTCATTTTTTCACAGGCTAGATTTTTCCCTCACTTATTCATAGTTGCAATCTCTACTCCCTATTCTTAGGGACCACGGAATCATTCGAACTCTGGATTTACCCATCTATGTCACACGAGTAAAGGGCAACAATGTGTATTGCCTAGACAGAGAGTGTCGTCCTCGGGTACTCACCATTGATCCCACTGAATTCAAATTCAAACTGGCCCTGATCAACAGAAAATATGATGAGGTATGGAGTGAGGAAGCATACTAGAGGTATCAAGAGGGGAAACATTCCTTTTTTGTTGTAAGTAATCTCTACTTCCTGCTCTACCCAACCCCAAATGTCTAGGTACTACATATGGTGAGGAATGCCAAACTAGTTGGCCAGTCTATCATTGCTTATCTTCAGAAGAAGGGCTATCCTGAAGTGGCACTGCATTTCGTCAAGGATGAGAAAACTCGCTTTAGTTTGGCACTGGAGTGTGGAAATATTGAGGTGAGAGGAATATGGTCATTCGGCCCCAGATCATTTTTAGAGAAGGTGAAAGGGTTGGGGGCAGGAGGTGGGGTATTATCCCGAACTTGCTTCTTAAACTACAATGATAGAATTTTTTAGTTATTAGATTAAACCATCTTCCTGTTGCTGTTTGCCTATTTCTACTTTTATTTACCATATTTTTATTCTTAGTTTGAATTCACTAATTTCTAGGATAAAAGCAAGATTACATGAAATTTCATATATCTCATTATTTCCTTGACACTTGATCTTGTTTAGACAACAGAGTGCTTATTAATTATTGAGGTACAAAGGGTACAGGCATTATTTGCAAAGGAGAAGAGAGCTTAGGAGACTTGTTTTTCCAGTTCTATACTTCCTTCTTTTATTATATCTTCTGCCTTTCTTGAAGCCTCTGTGGCTCTTCAAATCTGGCAGATAGAAAATAAGATAGCTAAGCAAGAACTGGCCCTGTGGAATCAGCAGCTGCTAAGTGATTCTGTTGTAAAGGCTAATTTCTTTTTTCTTTTTTTTTTTTTTTCCATGTGTGTATGGGGTGGAGTGCTGGGGTTTGAACTCAAAGGCACTTAACCACTGAGCCACATCCCCAGCCCTTTTTTATATTTTATTTTGAGACAGAATTTTACTAAGTTGCTGAGGCTGACTTTGAACTCGTGGTCCTCCTGCCTCAGCCTCCCAAGCAACTGGGACTATAGGTGTGTGCCACCACACCTGGCATAAAAGCAAATTTCTGAGGATGAGGATAATATACTGTGATGATTTCTTCTGTTCGTGAATCCAAAGATCCTATTTGTAGATAGGATTCTCAATTAAAAAAAAAAAAAATACAGTGAAAGCTAGGAGTACTTAAAAGCAAAGGAAGTTCATTAGGAAATTTATTTCAGCAAATGCTTTGATTGCTAAGTCCTTGGTTTTGAGTCATAGCATCCTTCGCAGTACCCTGTTAACACTGATCCTGGGTGTCTTTAGATTGCTCTCGAAGCAGCCAAAGCACTGGATGACAAGAACTGCTGGGAAAAGCTAGGAGAAGTGGCCCTGCTACAAGGGAACCACCAGATTGTGGAAATGTGCTATCAGCGCACCAAAAACTTTGATAAACTTTCCTTCCTATACCTTATCACTGGCAACCTGGAGAAACTTCGCAAGATGATGAAGATTGGTGAGGGCCTAAAAATGAAAGATGGGAAGTGGGGGGTACAGTGGAGGGCAAATAGACAAGAGAGAGGAGATCTAACTTGGTGTCTCTTATTGACTTGGTGCAGCTGAAATTCGGAAGGACATGAGTGGTCATTATCAGAATGCCCTATACCTGGGTGATGTGTCAGAGCGAGTGCGGATCCTAAAGAACTGTGGGCAGAGTAAGTATCTATCCAAGACTCACTGGTTTCTTTGGGGCCTTAGGAGTGTTTTCTGTTCAAGTTGAGTTATTCATGTGTAGGGGTGAGGAATTGCCCTCTATTGTTATTTTATCTTTTTTTCAATAGAAACGTGTATACCATGCTCAGAAGATTTTCTCAAAGCCAAATTTGAAGTGTGTCCAGAATATTCAGTCTGGCTGACATCCCTGGGAAAATGGTCATGGGAAAGGAGTGGTTTTATTTATTTATTTTAATTTTTGTTTCTTTGGTACCAGGGATTTAACCCAGGGGCATTCAACCACTGAGTCACATCCCAACCCTTTTTTATATTTTATTTAGAGACAGGGTATCACTAAGTTGCTTAGGGTATCACTGAGTTGCTTAGAGCCTCACTAAGTTTCTGAGGCTGGCTTTGAACTCGTGATCCTCCTGCCTCAGCCTCCTAAGCCACTGGGATTACAGGAGTATACAACCATACCCAGTGAAAGAGGGGGTTTTAAAGTTCCACCGCAGGACTGGGAATGTAGCTTAGTTGGTAGAATGCCTGCGTCACAAGTACAAGGCCTGGGGTTCAATCCACAGTACCACAGCAAAAAAAAAAAAAGAAGAAGAAGAGAAGGCAAACAATTGACATTAGTGATGTCAAGAGTACAATTTATTGCTTTCTCATTCAAATACCTTAAAGTCCCAGAGCAGACAGCCTAGAAAATGCAATTGGTTGGATGTCATTAGAATTCCTTTGTTTCCAGTGTAGAGATTTCACTCGTTATTTATTCATGTGTGCATTTAAGGCTTCTTTGTTGTTGTTGTTTAAAATTCACTGTGTTTGAGATATATTTTAAGGAAGAAAAAAGGTGAAAATTATGGTTTGATCAAGATACTAACTAGTGGAGGAATAAGCAATGGTCAGATTCAGGATTTTGGTTTTTCTGGTTTTGTTTTGTTTTTGGTAACAGGTATTGAACCCAGGGACACTTAACCACTGAGCCACATCCTTAGCCCTTTTTATTTTTTATTTTGAGGCAAGGTCTCAGTAAGTTGCATAGGGCCTTGCTAAGTTGCTGAGGCTGCCTTTGAACACCCAATCTTTCTGCCTCAGCCTCCCCAGTCTTGGGGATTACAGGGTTGTACCACTGTGCCCAGCTTGGGATTTATTTTGAAAATAGAACCAATATGACTTGTTAAAGTGCTAGATGTAGGACATGATAGGACCCAAGGTTGTCATGAACACTAATGATTTATCTTAAAAATGAGTAACTATATTCATTACCAATTAATCAATGTGCAATAGATGTACCTAAAACCTGGTACAGACTGAGCATTCCTAATCCAAAATGTTCCAAAATCCAAAACATCTTGGTACCAACATGGTCAAAAATTTTTAGATTTTGAAACATTTTATGTTTCGGATTTCTGGATTAGGGATAATTAACCAGTAAAGTCTGCAATATTCCAAAATCTGTAAAGGGGAAAATCTTTGAAACACTTCTGGTCTCAAGCATTTAATTTGTAGTTTAAAACAACAAAGTTCATTACCTCACTGTTTGGAGAATGGCTTAGCTCTTGTCTATCCGAAGTCTATATTCCAGATTGAATTCTCCTAATTCCACTTCTACTCATGGGTGTTGGTATTCCTCAGGTCCTTTCTCTGCTGTCCGGGAGGCATCATTTCCTTGCCATATTGGCTTCTTTTTTTTTTTTTTTAAGAGAGAGAATTTTTTAATATTTATTTTTCAGTTTTCGGTGGACACAACATCTTTATTTTATTTTTATGTGGTGCTGAGGATCGAACCCACTGCCCCGCGCATGCCAGGCGTGCCCATTACCTCTTGAGCCACATTCCCAGCCCCCATATTGGCTTCTTAATAGGGAAGTTCACAACATGGCAACTGGTTTCCTTCAGAGTAAGTGAGCAAGAAGTACTCTAGATAGAAGCTACAGCCAAGCACAGTGGCACAGGCCTGTAATCCCAGTGTCTCAAATCTGAGGCAGGATGATTGAAAGTTCAAGGCCTGGACAACTTAGTAAGACCATGTCTCAAAGTAAAAAGGGACTGGTGTCATAACTCAGTGGTAGAGCACCCCTGGATTTAATCCCCAGTTCTCGGGGTGCCGGGGGGGAATCATAAGCTAATCTTGGAAATGATATCCCATTACTTCTGCCATATTCTGTCTTTTAGTAGCTAGTAGCTTTCAGTTAAATAGGGGAGGATATTATGCAAGCACTTGAATACCAGAAGATAGGGATCACTGGAAGGTCATCTCAGTCTACCACATTCACTTGGAAATGTGCCTAGAACACAAACTGTTTTTTTCTACAGAGTCCCTGGCCTATCTCACAGCTGCTACCCATGGCTTAGATGAAGAAGCTGAGAGCCTGAAAGAGACATTTGACCCAGAGAAGGAGACAGTGAGTCTTTATTTTCATGAGTGTCTCTGAATATAGGATTAACTCAGATCTAGGAACAATTTAAAACTATAAATTTTATTCTTCCCACCTGGTTACAGAGAAAGACTGAGAAATACATGAGCTCAAATAACCTTTTCTACAAGATTCCTGAGAGCTGTTCTTGTGTTTAACCTCTTTTCTTCTTCCACCTCTCAGATCCCAGACATTGACCCTAATGCCAAGCTGCTCCAGCCACCTGCACCTATCATGCCATTGGATACCAATTGGCCATTATTGACTGTGTCAAAAGGCTTCTTTGAAGGCTCCATTGCCAGCAAGGGTCAGTGCCCATTTCTTCCATGGCACTTCTGTTGTTTTGTAAGAACTATCCTAGAGAGTACCATTAGCACTTAGTTTCATCTGTCCTTTGTATGTATGAAGCCTCATGGAGCACTGAAATGCCAGTCAGAGCTATGGTCTTAAAAACTGAACAAAGGCTTTTTTTTTTTTTTTGCCGGGCAGGTGTTGCGGGGGGGTGCTTGGAATATGGGAATTGAACCCAGGACCTGACACGTGCTAGGCAAGTGTTCAATCACTGAACTACACACCCAGCCCCATGAACAAAGGCTTTTTGAGATCAGTAAAAATAAAAAGGAGTTGAGAAGAGAAAGAAAGGATCCCTATACTACCACTAGTAACCTTTGTAAATATTTTGGTATATTCACTAGGTTTTACCATATATATAGTCATATTGTCTGTTTGTATTTTATCATTTATGACATGCAGTCCTGAAGTACAAATTCAGCTACCTCTAATTATGTCCGGTGGGTATATGTATACTACCATTCTCTACTTCTACCACTGCCTCTACCACTGCCTCCCTTACCTCCTCCTATTTTCTTGGATACACATACTAGTCACTTCTAATAAGATCCTAAACTATCTCCTCCACCTACCCTGTGTCCACATGCTTTGCATACACTACATTGATAACTTAGCAAAGATCTCAAGAAAAAATTCCAAGAGTTGGCAGCCAAAGACTGGTAAGCAGGAAGAGCCAGTTTGTGGTAGCAGTAAGTCTGGTTATCTCTTTTGTTCCCTCTCTCTGTGAAACCTATTACAAGTTAGCACAACATATAACCACAAAAATAAACAGTATATGAAAATAATAAGCAGACAAGACCTAGGCAACTGTTTTTGAAAGGATGCAACTTGCCTACAGAGAAGACCGTATTTCAGACTTTGCTGGGCTCTAACCAGCTTATTTCTATTCCTTCCGTTGGTAGGGAAGGGAGGAGCACTGGCAGCTGACATTGACATTGACACTGTTGGTACAGAGGGCTGGGGAGAGGATGCTGAACTGCAGCTGGATGAAGGTATGTATGGGGAGATGGACTCCCTGCATTGGGACTACTTGTGGAGCACTTCTTTAGGCTTCCAAACCATGGAGCCTGCTAGGATCCCATCATGTTTCTTTCTTTCTTTTTTTTTTGGTCCCAGGGATTGAACTCAGGCAGTGGGCCACTGAGCCATATCCTCATCCATATTTTGTATTTTATTTAGAGATAGGGTCTCACTGATTTGCTAAGTGCTTCGCCATTGCTGAGACTGGCTTTGAACTTGGAATCCTCCTGCCTCAGCTTCCCAAGCCTCTGGGATTACAGGCGCCCGGCCACATGTTGCTTTCTTTTGGCTAAGATTATACCAGTACCCAAATCTGTTTTGATCTGGATTTTCCTTACAGATGGGTTTGTGGAGGCTACAGAAGGTTTGGGGGATGATGCTCTTGGCAAAGGACAGGAAGAAGGAGGTGGCTGGGATGTAGAAGAAGATCTGGAGCTCCCCCCTGAGCTGGTATGTGGAATTCTTACCCTCTGCATTTCTCCCTGTGACAGCCAGTGGCCTTACCACAGCCCCCTACACACACCTGCCCTGAGGTCTCCAAAAGGTAGGGGTCTAGATAGGCCTCCTAATCTGATGCTTATCTCCCGTTTGAAAGAAGGAAGAATGAGAGTCTTGAGTTAGTGGCCTTATCACTTTCATTTGTCCTTAAAGAGGAAGGACCTATCTCTAATTTGATACTTATCTCCCATTTGAGAGAAAGAATAATTAGGGTTGTGCCAGCAGCAGCTTATGAAAAGGGCAGCAAGTTTTCAAAATCTAAATTGGGACTTCTGGTAGCTATGTCATTTCATTCCTGGTGATGTGGCTCCTATTATGGGGGTCTCCTCCCACAAATGCCACTCCCTCTCACCAATAGAGGTAGGAAATAAGTGTTTTAGATTCACAGAATGAAGTGCTTGAATGGCTTAAAAATGACTTACATTTTGTTTTTCCTTTAGGATGTACCCCCTGGAGCAAGTGGTGGGGCTGAAGATGGGTTCTTTGTGCCCCCAACTAAGGGAACAAGCCCAACTCAAGTAAGAAGGAAAGCACAGCCCCATGGGATGAGTGTTTCTGTGATGGTTAATAATGGATTAGTGTGGGGAAAGTATTGGATAATTTTTTTTTTTTTTTTTTTTTGTACCAGGGATTGAACCCAGGAGGCTTAACTACTGAGCCACATCCACAGCCCTTTTTATATTTTATTTAGAGACAAGGCCTCACTGATTTGCCTAGGGCCTTGCTTAGTTGCTGAGGCTGGCTTTGAGATCCTCCTGCCTCAGCCTCCTGAGTCACTGGGATTATAGGCATGTGCCACTGCACCCAGCTAAATACTTTTCTTTTAATACATATGGAGGAGGATAATTTGTGAAGAAAAAAGGCAAAATTTCACTTGGATTGGCTTTTCTGCTTCTTGTTAGATCTGGTGCAATAACTCTCAGCTTCCAGTTGATCACATCCTGGCAGGCTCTTTTGAAACAGCCATGCGGGTAAGTCTTCTTAAAGTAACCTTGGCCTTTTCTCTTGAGTATACCTAGCCCAGGGGCTCAGGGAGAAGGTTGACTCATTTTTTTTAACCAGACGGCAATGATCTGACTCACAAAGACAGAGGTGTGTATTTATCATGAACGCTCTTTGTCTTGCTTAAGAAACTTGCCTTTTAAGACCTTCCTCTTACCTGCTTTCCTCCTGGCCTAGTAATCTTATAAGGTTGATCCTTCCAGCCATTTCCACTCCTTTATACCTTGTTTTCTGGCTCACATTAGTGAGATCAGCATCCCTTCCTGAACAGGTGTATGTTTTGAACACAAAGCCATGTGTTATAACAGTAATAATAACTGCAACAATCACTAACATTTTTTCACTGTACACTGTGGGCAAAGCACTATGATAAATACTTGATAGATATTATTAAATAAGTAGATCCTTACAATTAAGTGTATTTTACTGAAAACGAGTATAGAAAAGTTAATTACTTAGGGAATAGGGGTGGGAGGGAAAGGGAGGGAGAAGAGGAATAGCATGGATAGTGAAAGGAGACCCTCATCACTATATACAATATATGTATGAAGATGTGAATTTGGTGTCAACATACCTTATATATAATCAGAGATAGATAAATTATGATATAATGGTGTATTAAGAATTGTAATGCATAAATAAATAGTTAATTACCTTGCCCAAGGTCAATTAGTTTTTAAGGGTAAGGCCTTAAATTGTGATTCTTTCCCTTTCTCTGTGTTCTAGCTCCTTCATGACCAGGTAGGAGTAATTCAATTTGGTCCCTACAAGCTACTATTCCTACAGACCTATGCCCGAGGTCGTACCACCTATCAGGCTCTGCCCTGCTTGCCCTCCATGTATGGCTACCCTAATCGCAATTGGTAAGGCTTCCTGCTCCTTGTTTCTAACTTCCAAGCTGGGGTAGAGGTTTCAGATTGTAGCCTCAGTGACATAGTCAGAATTGTCCCAGAACTAGGGTTTTGTAGTAGGAAAAGATCTTTGGCTTTTTACTCTGAGGAGTTAGATTTACATCTGCTGCCATCCAGTTCCCTAGCTACTTTCACAGTAGGGTAGCTGTGATTGTTTGCCAGAAAAAGAAGTTGAATCCTAGTTGGCTGCTGACTCTCCGTTTTTTCCCCCTACTTTTCCCTTTCCAGGAAGGATGCCGGGCTGAAGAATGGTGTGCCAGCTGTGGGCCTAAAGCTTAATGACCTCATCCAACGTTTGCAGCTGTGCTACCAGCTCACCACAGTTGGCAAGTTTGAGGAGGCTGTGGAAAAATTCCGTTCCATCCTTCTCAGTGTGCCACTTCTTGTTGTGGACAATAAACAAGAAATTGCAGAGGTAGGAGCATCTAACCCCTTGTCCCAGACTTAGGCACTGCCATATTCTTGTTTCTGTATCATGACCTTCTTCTGCAACCTCACCAGGCCCAGCAGCTCATCACCATTTGTCGTGAGTACATCGTGGGCTTGTCCATGGAGATAGAAAGGAAAAAGCTGCCCAAAGAAAGTCTAGACCAGCAGAAACGCATCTGTGAGGTGAGATCTGTAGAACTCTGTTTTCTGCAGGGAAATCCTCCCCTTCACCCTCCATTAGGCTAAATTCTTCTGTTCCAAAGGCAGATCTGGCTCTGGGGAGGAAGAGTTATTGGGGTCCATTTTTTGGGAATAGTCTCCATTTCTCCACTGTACTTTCTCATCTCATAAGTCTTCCATTTCTAGTAGAGAAAAGGCCTCTTTGTTTTATAGCCAATTCTGTTAGCTTGTGGGGTTTTTTATGCCTGCATATCACTTTATAAATGACCTACCCCAACTGTAGCCATCTTTCCTCTTTCTGTCCACCAGATGGCAGCCTATTTCACCCACTCAAACCTGCAGCCTGTGCATATGATCCTAGTGCTGCGTACAGCCCTCAACCTTTTCTTCAAGCTCAAGAACTTCAAAACTGCCGCCACTTTTGCTCGCCGTCTCCTAGAACTTGGGCCCAAGCCTGAGGTGGCTCAACAGGTAGATGGGAATTCCTTCAGTAATCACAGGGAGGCAGATCTGCTCTTATATGGAGAAAACAGAAGGCCCTTGCCTCTGAAATAGAATATTTAACAACATTCAATTAAAAAGGGCCAACAGACCAGGTACAGTGGCACATGCCTGTAATTCCAACAACTCAGGAGGCTGAGGCAGGAGGATCACAAGTTCAAAACCAGCTTCAGCAGCTTAGTGAAGCCCTAAGCTACTTAATGAGACCCTGTCTCAAAAGAAAAAATAAAAAGTGCTGGGGATATGACTCAGTGGTTAAGTGCCCCTGAGTTGAATCTTTGATACAAAAAAAAAATAGTGGGGGTGAGGGGAGCCAATAGACTATATCATTCTTTGTTTATTCTTACTGACTGGTGCTTTTTGTTGTTGTTGTTCGTGGAAATTGAAATAATAATTTGCGGCCAGGCTGGGGTTGTGGCTCAGTGGTAGAGTGCTCATCTAGTGTGTTTGAGGCACTGGGTTTGATCCTCAGCACCACATAAATGTGAAATAAAGATATTGTATCTACCTAAAACTAAAAAATAAATATATAAAAAAAAAAAAGAACACATAATTTATTCAGACTTGGCACTGGTTTGAGAGTGACCTGTAACTTAGAATAGCTGCACTGCCCTCAACCCCAGTCTTAAGCTCCAGGTGTCCCATCTCAACCACTAGTTCTTCACATACGCATTTTATTATTTGTACCCTCCAAAAAGAATTCTTCTTGGGAAATGAAAGCCAGTTTTAATTCCTTTCTAAGGCCTAACCCCGATAATCCCCAGACTTGGTGGAAGATTTTGGGTTTAGATCCATGGGACACTTTGGTATTGAGAAGAAATCTTTTTTTTTTTTTTTTTTTTTTTTTTTT
>NW_026000019.1:28305936-28310225 GCF_001458135.2 Marmota marmota marmota
TTTTTTTTTTTTTTTTTTTTTTTTTTTTAAATGTGCTAAGGATCAAACCCAGCACCTCTCACTTGCTAGGCAAGCACTCTACTGCTGAGCCACAACCCCATCCCCAGAGAAGAGGAAATCTTGATCAAACATGATGTGATTGTTAACTCTTTATATACATCCTATACAGAGGATGGGACCTGTATTCATGTAGTACAGTTAGTTGTACAAAATCATGACAATATCATTTGATTTATTATGTGCTGTTTTCTGTGCTCTTAAATAAAATAATCCTTCTGAACTCTCCTAGACCCGAAAAATCCTGTCTGCCTGTGAAAAGAACCCCACAGATGCCTACCAGCTCAATTATGACATGCACAATCCCTTTGACATTTGTGCCGCATCTTACCGACCCATTTACCGTGGAAAGCCAGTGGAGAAGTGTCCACTCAGTGGGGCCTGCTATTCCCCTGAGTTCAAGGGTCAAATATGCAGGGTTACTACAGTAAGTGCTGCCTCAAATATGCATCTAGGATATTGAGGGGTGGAGGGGAAAGAGAAAGAAACATGGAGGTTCTTTTCTCCTCTGTATTTGCCTCAGCTCCTTGAAGCAATGCTACTAGAGAAAACTAAAGTTTCTCCCCACTGCTCCATCTCTCAGAAACAAACACCCATCTACTGTGTTTATTGAGGAGTATAGGGAATAAGTCCTCACAGATCTCTAACTTGGTCTTCTGTTTCCTCATTTACAGGTGACAGAGATTGGCAAAGATGTGATTGGTATAAGGATCAGTCCTCTCCAGTTTCGCTAAGGCCCCATTTGTGTGGGAAGCAGAGGAGTCAATAACATATTCTTCCTTCAAAGAATTAGTCTTTGAAGTCTCTGTACCCTTCTCCTACAGCCACCCTTCAGATTATTGATATCTCCTTTTCTCTTCTTCTATCAAAGAATATCAAAACTTGACTTCATTGTTCATGAGGACCTCTCCTTTCCTCAAGGTGGTCAGAGTTGTCATTACAATTGGCCTTGCCTTTCCAGCTTAGATCTTTTAAAGAACAAATGAAAACCTGTGGCGGATATTTGTTTAGAAAATTCTTTCAATATTTATTCCTCTCCTCCCCACCACCTTTTTTTCCTTTCTGCTATAAAGCAGCAAGATGTAATGAATACGATACCAGTTTTACTCAGCCACACCAAACTCTTAGATATTTCCCCATTTTCCTTGGGCATTATATTCCTAGGCAGGCACCCTCTGTGCTCAGAAACATGAAGTCTAAGAAGAAATCATTTGGCTTTCAAAAATGCACACCACTTTCCATTGATTTGTCCTTTACAACCATTGTATTCATTTTTTTGTTTTCTCACACTAAATAAATTTCTACAATAGCTTCTTGGATTGCCATTTATTTCTTGAACATTTTTGTGCTCCTGTTCATATTCTGTAGCTGTCCCACCAAATTCTGAGAACTTTTACCACTGAGCTACATTCCAGCCCTTTTTCTTTTCCATTTTGAGACAGGTCTTGCTAAATTGCTGAGGCTGAATTCAAATTTGTGATCATCTTGCCTCAGTCTTCCAAGTCACTGGGATTTCACACATGCACCACCACACCCAACTATCAAAGCAGATGTATTTTCTTCTAATATTTTTTTTTAATTACCAAAGTAATAAATACCACTGTTATGGGAAAACATTTTTCATAGGGTATGTGTGAGGCATAGATCTAAATTGCTGCGAGAGTGATAGAAAGCAAGTAGCTTCCTATTCCTAATTTTGTTTTTTGATATCAGAAGTTGAACCCAGGATCACTTAACCACTTTAATATGGTTAATCACTTAACCATATTCCCAGACCTTTTTATTTTTTTATTTTGACATAGTATCTTGCTAAATTGAACTTGGGATCCTCCTGTGTCAGCCTCCTGAGTCACTGGAATTACACACTGGGCCTAGCCCCTATTTCATTTCTGTCATCTTCCATCTACTGCTAATTATAGCCAATATTTGTTGGGTACCCACTACATATCTTAGCACCATTCTAAATATTTTCCTGCAATATACACTTATGATTAATTAATATGTAGTACACTGTATATTACAGTGATTACATTGGCAGTATAATGTTTTGCTTGTAGAAATTAGATAGAATGATGTACCAGGCCTTTAAAATATATATATATATTTTTTTTGCATTTGAAATTCATGCTTTTAGTAAAAACAATATATTCATATAGTTAAAAATGTGAATGTATCCTGGGACAAGTATTACTCATATGCTTTCCCTGTGCCACCCAGGTCCTAACACCTTTCCCAAAACAGGTAACCACTGTTTTTTTGTTTCTTTTAAATGTTTTTAGATGTAGATAGAAACAATATCTTTATTTTATTTATTTTTATGTGGTACTTAGGATTGAACCCAGTGCCTCACACATGCGATACAAGTGCTCCACCACTAAGCTACAACTCCAGCCTCAGGTAACCACTGTTATTAGCTGTTTATGTCCTTTCAGAAGCTTTTTTTATTTTTATGTGGTGCTGAGGATTGAACCCAGGGCCTTGCACATGCTAGGTGAGCACTCTACTGCTGAGCCACAGCCCTAGTGCCCCCAAGCTTTTTTTTAAAAAAACACTTAAGTATTTGGGGCTGGGGTTGTGGCTCAGAGGTAGAGTGCCATGCATGAGGTACTGGGTTTGATCCTCAGCACCACATAAAAATATACTGTGTCCACTTATAATCAAAAAATAAATTATTAAAAAAAACACTAAGGGTTTAACCCATAGGCATTTTACTACTAACATACATCACTGTTCCTTTTTTATTTATTTGAGACAAGGTCAAATAAATTGTTGAGGCTGGCCTCAAACTTGTGAGAAACTGGGATGTGTTCAGAAACTTTTTGTGTATATATAAACAGTTTTGAATATGTCTCAAAAATAAAAAGGGTTGGAGATGTAGCTCAGTGTACGTGCCTCTATGTTCAATCCCCAATACACCAAAAACCCAGAAAAGCAGCCAGAAGGTGAATACTGAGACGAGATGTTAGGAGTATCAATAGTAAACAGAAAAAGCAGAATCAATTTTAAAAAATAGTGCAAAGAAAGAATCATACTAGTATATTTCCAATTGCCCTTTGCTCAGTCCAAGGTTCCAGATTCACTTTTTCTTACCTTGAGTTCTAAGCTCCTGGCCTTATGACCTATAGTTTAACAGTTCTGATAAGGAAATGAGAGAGATTCAGCAGAGAAATGTGCCTGACAGGAGCCTGTGAGAAAAGAGTGACCAATGAGTGCCTACCAACTTTAAAGCCCTAGCCTAGGAGATGGAGATACGGCAACTAAGGTAACAGCTAAAATCCTTTATTTGGCCATGTTTAAAATTCCGCTGGGGACTGGGAGACAGAGAAGGAGAACAATAAACAAGGTAAATAAATCTGTCAGATAGTGTTCAGTATTAGAAAAAGAAGTGAAGATGGAAAATGTGAGTTGGGAGGGACAGAGGTTGCAATTTTATTCAGCTTTTATTTTTTTACTTTGAGACAAGGTCTCACTAAATTGCTTAGGGCGTCCCTAAACTGTTGAGGCTGGCTTTTAATTTGTGATCCTCTGGCCTCAGCCTCCCAGCCAGTTGCTGGGATTAACAGGCATGCACCACCGCGGTGGACTGTTTTTTATTTGTTTGTTTTGAGACGGGGTCTCGCTAAATTGGAATTTGTGATTCTTTCGTCTCAGCTTCCAGAGTCGCTGGGATTACAGGGGTGCACCACCATGCCCTGTTCAAAGTCCAAGATAATATTTGAATGAAATATTGAAGAAAATAAGTGGGATGAGAGGATATGGCCGAACTGATATTGCACACTTATAATCCCAGCGACTCGGGAGGCTGAGACAAGAGAATCCAAGTTCCAGTTCGGCCTCAGCAATTTTGTGAGGCCCTAAAGAAGTTAGCAAGACCCTGTCTCAAAATAAGTAAACAAAAAAACTAACAATTATGGGCTGGGGTTGTGGCTCAGGGGTAGAGCGCTCAACTAGCACGTGTGAAGCCCTGGGTTCTATTTTCAGCGTTACATAAAAATAAATAAAATAAAGCTATTGTGTCCATGTACAACTAAAAAGTAAATATTAAAAAAAAAAACCTAACAAATTAAAAATTAAAAGTACAGGGAATGTTGCTCAGTGTTAAAGCATTCCTGGGTTTAATCCCCAACATCAACTAAAGGGGGGAGTGGCTGGGGCGTAGCTCAGTGGTAAAGGGCTTGCTTGGCACCTTCTTCAAGGCCCTGGGTTTAATCCCTGGCACCCAAAATAAAATC
>NW_026000019.1:28310247-28339127 GCF_001458135.2 Marmota marmota marmota
GGGGGGGGGGGGAGGGATGGAAAATAGTATGATATGCACCATCATTACCTTCTCAGTTATATATGCATAGATCTGGGATTTTGTAGGCAATTTGTCTCAATGTGGGCTATCCAAAGCTCAGGAAGGAATAATGAAAGAGCTTTTCTAGGTAAAGTGAGAAGTTAAGTGAAAAGAGTACAAGCCAGGAAGTTCTCCAGGCGAAACAGACAGACAAACCAAAAACAAAATCACACCTCTTCCCGTCCCTTTAAAAATGGCGGTTCCCCCAAAGACCAATGATCCCATTGGCTGTATGAGGCAGAGTGGGCGGGAGCTAGGGGGCGGGCACGCTATAGCTGCCGGAGTCCAGCCTCCTACGGCAAGTCAGAGGCAGAAAGATGGCGGCCGCTCCGGAAGACTGTGGTGTTGGGGCCGAAGCGGACCGGGAATTGGAGGAGCTTCTGGAAAGTAAGAGCCTGTGATGGGAAAGGTCCAAGGAGGTAGTTTTGAGGACCCATTCAGGGGAGTGACCCTGAGATATTTGGGGTGGAGCAGGAAAGTATCTAAAGTGATTGGCGGGGGCGAAGGTCTGGCTGCGACCCCAAAGAACATCTCTGGGTCACCCTGTCCCTCCTCCGCGGTGGGAGCTGGGGAGTTCACCCTGGGCCCCTCAGCTGCCCAGATCATTGATCTCCCTGCCGGGAGAAACGGTGCCCTGTAAGACCGTATTTGCGAGCCCCCTTCAAACCCCCTTGCATCAGGTTAGTAAATTCTTGAAGTGTAGCTCCCCTAGGCCAGTAGCAGCTTTTGGTCCTCGGTGGGCAGCGAACCGGAGACTCTTGGTTTACATACATTAACTCTTAAGCCCATAGGGCGTCCTTCTGTGCCTCGTCTTAACATAAGACACATCTTTTTCCCCTCCCAGTCCTTTCCCCTGTTTTTTACAAGACCCCATAATTCTTTCATCTTGCAGTTGTTCGAGTAAACTCCTTTTCCATTATTTTGAGAAAATGAAGATGGACTGTTCATCCTCCTGAAAGACAGTGGATGTTCTTTTCTTTCTTAGCTTTTCCTCCACTCCTCTGTTGGTTTTCTGCCCAGAGTGGGGCTAGTGCCCTTTCCCTATGCCTGGCAAACAGAGTGGTGGTGGCAACACAGGCTCTTTAGGACAGAGGTGAATTTTTTTAAATCTCTTGCTCAGTCACAGAGATGTGAGCAGGCAGAAAAATGAACAGAAACAGTGAGGAGTGCCAAGTGACTCTGAATTGGCAGAGTTATCTGGAGAGATGAGACCAAAGGGAACTCTAGGAGCTCGCTGTGGGAGAACTATATTGAAGAATAACATAAGAGAGTTTAATGCCCTCCCATAAAGTGCATGGAGTCCCTCAATTTGCACTAGCATCAGGACCAATGGAAATCTGGGTGGGACATCTTGTGCAGTCTTGCCAAAGATTATTCCCACTTTAAGGCTCCAAAGTGAGTTCAGGAGGATAAGGACATTTGTGTCCTCTGCTTTTGTTGGATATTTATATGTAATTTCTAGAAAATTATTAGTGTGTAAGGGTGGAAGTATTGCTGCAGAACTTCTTTTAACTTTCTCCTCCCAGTTATGAGATGGACACTTGTTCCACCATAGGAATTTCTTTCCATTTGATTACAATAAATTTGGTAATACTGAGAGAATTGGAAGGCTTATTGATCAGTGGGCTAGGAAGGAGAGACTCCAAAAAAGGAGAAAACTTGAAGAAAGTTCACACTTTGGAAGATCATTTTCCCAATGCTTTGCCCATAAAACACCCAGCCTTGCATCTTCATCCATCCCCAACACACACGCCATGTCTCTTGTCTCTGAAGGTGCTCTTGATGATTTCGATAAAGCCAAACCCTCCCCAGCACCCCCTCCTACCACCACGGCCCCCGATGCTTCAGGGCCCCAGAAGAGATCGCCAGGAGACACTGCCAAAGTATAAATTCCACCCCCTTAAGGGAGAGGGAGGGGATGGGCATGCAGCTCTGAGCAGAGGTGGGGCAGGCCCCTGTGGGCCAGAGGGGAGGGTGGAAGGGTGCTTTGGCCTCACACTGCTGAGTGCTCTTGCAGGCCTTAGTCCTTGTAAAACAGGGACCCAAGGTTGAGTGGAAGTATCTCAAGGATGTTCCTTGAGAAAAGAGTGGGTTTAAGCGGTTGGATTTGATTGATACCACTTTATACCTTTCCCTCAATGGCCAGAAGCCTTTCTTGCTGTCCTAATGAGGAGAGGTAGATAGAATGTCCAGTGGAGGTTGGTAGGAGGGAGGTCCTACATTTCCTGGAGCTACTACTTGTCTCCTATCAGTAGAGTGCCGGTAGTGCGTGCCATAAAGGATGCATTTTGACTACCCTCCCCTGCAGGATGCCCTCTTCGCCTCCCAAGAGAAGTTTTTCCAGGAACTATTCGACAGCGAGCTGGCTTCCCAAGCCACTGCAGAGTTCGAGAAGGCAATGAAGGAGTTGGCTGAGGAAGAGCCCCACCTGGTGGAGCAGTTCCAAAAGCTCTCAGAGGCTGCTGGAAGAGTGGGTAAGGAGGAGAGCTAAGACAAAGGGAAATATCTAGACAGACCTAGTAAGTCTTTATTGCTTGAGAACACCAGGATTCTCAGTAAAATTGAATCAATCATAATGTTACAGCCATAGGATGGAGCGAGGCATCAGGAGGAAATATGAGAACCAAGTTTAAGGAAAGGAATGAGATGTTATAAAATAATAAAAAATATTATCCAAAACTGACCATTGTAAAGGATGCAGTGTTATTGTAGATGTTACTGTGGAGAACAAACTGATATACAATCCATGTAGATTTAAGAAATGGCTATGAAGATAATAGAGTATTCAGAGATTTGAAGCAATAGTTATTTACATGCTTCATATCCAAGCTGGAAACAAAGTAATATAGTCAAGCAGTCAATTAAAATCCTAAATGATCCTGGTTGTTTTGATCTCTTCTAGGCAGTGATGCAACCTCCCAGCAAGAATTTACTTCTTGTCTAAAGGAGACATTAAGTGGCCTAGCCAAAAATGCCACTGATCTTCAGGTTAGTGGGGAATGGGTAGGAGATCACAAGGGGCCCACTTTCAAACCCTTCACTAACAGTCTGTAAAGACATGCTCCTGGATATCTTCCAACTCTATCCTTGCCTCACTATTTTGTTACAGGCAAGTTTAGATTGTTCTTTCCCACCTGAAAGAGTGGTAGCATCCCAGAAAGGCAGTATACCTGTTCACTTCTCTCTCGTCCTGACTAGAACTCGGGCATGTCGGAAGAGGAGCTGACCAAGGCCATGGAGGGTCTGGGCATGGATGAAGGGGATGGGGAAGGGAACATCCTCCCCATCATGCAGAGTATTATGCAAAACCTACTATCCAAGGATGTGTTGTACCCGTCACTGAAGGAGATCACAGAAAAGGTTTGTGCCACTTGATCCTTTTCTTCTCACTCTCCATCTTATCAACTCATATGGGTTGCTTTGCTCCAAACCTGCAGTGACAGTAATGAGTGTACAAGTCCGTTTTGTTCATTCTTTGCTTATTTTGTGGTGGTGGGAAGAGTTGGGGGGTGTCATATCTCTGAGCAATAAACCCACTACACTGAGAATCTCTGTGGTGGAAGGAGAAATCCTTCAGCTATCGTTTTCCATAAACGCTTCAAGACTTTGGGATTGTCTGATCAAACCCTTCTTATATTTCTGACTTCATTTATCCAACAAGTATTCACTGGCTTTCTATTATGAACAATTTAAAAAGAGTTCAAATGATGATCCCTTCCATCAAAAAGCTTATAATTTTACCAGAGAGATGACATGAGCAACATGTGGCTAAATATGAAATGAATAGTATATCAGTCAAGAGACAAGGGTTTGTTTGGCCTAAGTCCAATAGTCAAGCTAAGAATGGCTTTTACACTTTTTTTTTAATATTTATTTTTTAGTTATAGATGGACACAATGCTTTATTTTAGATTTATGTGGTGCCAAGGATCGAACCCAGTGCCTCACACATGCTAGGCAAGCGCTCTACCTCAGAGCCACAATCGCAGCCCCGGTTTTTACACTTTTAAAGTTTTTGTTTTTGTTTTTTTGTGGTGCTGGGGACCTTGTGCAAGTGAGGCAAACACTCTACCAACTGAGCTATATCCCCAGCCCTTAAAGGTTGTTAAAACAACAATAAAGAATATACAATAGAGACCATATAGGACCCTCTAGACCTAAATATTTATTACCTAGCCCTTTACAGAAATAGTTTGCTAACATCTATGATAATAAATGCTAGTACAGCCAAATGATCTGATTGGAGTCAGTGCTATTTCTCATGATGAACTTGTTTATTTAGTTTTTCTTTCTCCTTTCCTTCACATTTTAAGTATTCTCATTCCCCTTCCCCACCCATTGTGCATTTAATTCTTCCCTATCCATTCTCTTTCCTTAGTATCCAGAGTGGTTGCAGAGTCACCGGGAATCTCTGCCTCCTGAGCAGTTTGAAAAATATCAGGAGCAGCACAGTGTCATGGGAAAAATATGTGAACAATTTGAGGCAGAGACACCTACAGACAGTGAGGCCACTCAAAAGGCCCGTTTTGAGACGGTGCTAGATCTTATGCAGCAGGTAAGGCTTTCTCTTGCCATCTGCTCACTGATACTGTCTGCTTGGGTGTTTAGTGAAGAAGTTACCTAGGAAGGATATACTATACTACCAAACCTGGGTGGAGGAGGAAGCACAAGAGAGTCCATATTGCATGGTCAGAAGAAATCAGAGAGATTACTAACCAGATTCCTTGTCAAGCTCCTCTGTTATTTTCTGGGATTTTTTTTTAATCTTATATTTTCTATTTTCTAGCTACAGGATTTGGGTCATCCTCCAAAAGAACTGGCTGGGGAGATGGTGAGTATATCTTCTAGATTTTAATCTAAGCCCCCATTTCAACAACTCTGGTGATTCTACCTAAAGTAATAATTACGGCTGCTGGAGATGGACCTTCAGAAACTCCAGCCTGAAAAGTGAGCAATTATCTGATTTCCTTCATCTCTTCTCCAGCCTCCTGGCCTCAACTTTGACTTGGATGCCCTCAATCTCTCAGGCCCACCAGGTGCCAGTGGTGAACAGTGTCTGATCATGTGAGACAAACATGTTTTCCTCCCTGAGTCCCAGCCATGGGAAACATCTGGAGTCAACAGAACCATTGGGAACCGAGAGAGACAGGAGTGTCATCTGCAGGAGTGGTTTGCCCACAGCCCTCCATAGTCCCATTCAAGATTGTGCCATACTGGCTGAGGCTTTTCCTCTGACTTTCGAAGAGTAGGATCTGTTTCACAGGCCATTTCTGTGAGCCCTGCTCATGGTTTCTGCTGCTAGCAAAGACCCACCTACAAGCCAGGTGAAGGAAGGTACCCCTTTGGGGGAAGCACCTTCTTCCCTCTCCCAAAATAGCGTTATACATGTCCACATTGATGTTCACTTTTACTTCCAGGGTCTTCGTGCCTTGTCTCTACTCCCTCTCTTGGATCTGGGGAGTAAGGGCAGAGTCCTGGGACTCTATTTCTACACTTCTCTTGGACAGGGACTTTGGGAATGGGGAGAAACTTAGCCTCAGCCGGAAATGTAGATCTGTCCCTTGCTCTCTTGCCTTTAGACAGACCATTCTGAATTCTCTGAAGGGAAAGGGCCTTAGTATCTATTACAGTAGGGTTGGAAGAGAAACCTTTTCCTCCCTCTAGGTGCTGAGTCCTCAACTTCCTGTTCCAGCCTGAGAACTTCAGTTGCTATCCTGGTTCTTTCTACAATGCTGTATGATCCGGATGAACCCAGCCCCTGACTTAACATTGCCTCCTGCCTGTCCTCTTATCTCCTTTTTAAAATACCCTTCATTCCAACCCTTCTTAGCCCACACTAAGATAAAGAAGGGCCCTTCCCATTCCCCCTCATTTGGTTCATCCACCACTTTGACTGATTCCTTCCCTCTCTGGCAAACACATAGTAGTAATGTCAGGTGTGGCAAATGAATGGCTATTCTTCCCAGATATATTCTGGCTTATTTGAATCATCTGATTCCTTTAGAATCCTTGGTTCACGGAGGTGCTTAGGAAAGGAGAAGGGGTGCAGCCTAGGTCCTTTTCCTGCAACCTCATGGGGCAGTGTCTAATAAATATTCTGAGTGAGGAGTGTGGCCTGTTTTTCATCCAGGTCTTTTTCTGCTTCCTTAGCTTCTATAAGCTGCAGTGTAGGGAATGTGATTAGTTTTCTGTAACATCATGCTAGCCTTCACCACCGCCCTCAATCCCAGCTCAGTCTGCACCTCAGTTGGCAAAGGAGAATAGTTCTCTTTCCTCATTTTTCTCTTGGGTATTTCAATTTGAAAAGCGTTGCAATTGGTATTATATTTTTACTTTTCATTTTCATACTATGATTAATGTTAGTAATATATTGTTAACATGTTTTCTCAATTATTTATCTTTGAGCTGACATTGCCCTTCTCAGTGGATCTAGGGATCTTGGCTGCCATATGTTTGGTGGATACCCTGGTCAGCCTAGCTGGCTGTCCTTGTTCACTGGAAAATAATTCTTGCCAGAACAAATTCACATTCATCATCTGAGTCACTCTGAGCTACTGACATGTCACTTTCCCCTGGTTTAAAATTTTTCACTATTTAAAAGTCCCATACATTCTCTGGCCTTGGAAAGGAAGGAAATGTTCTTGAGGCCTTAGGCTATTTGGAAAAGTCCAGTACCATACCTAATCAGAGCTTGGAAGAACCCAGGTCTGAATGTGAGACTTTTACTTTGTGACACGTAGAAAAAGTACAAGGGGACTTGTGATGACGGTTATGTGGCCTGAATGCCAAAATTCTCTCCTTAAAGTTCCAGCCCAAAACTGGGAAAGAATAGAGAACAGGAAGGATGAATAAAAGGGCTCTGCTCTTTGAACTGTGTATATACTGTCCTGCCAGTTTTCTTTTCTGGTAGCCTGACCAAGGCTTTTAATCCATGGATTTAAAAGATGCCCTAGTCTACTTTAGCTCTGTTCCCAAGACACTCGTTTTCATTTTCATTTATTTTGATTGAACATGAGCAAATTGACTTCTGATTACTCTCTGATTCAAAGTACTATTTGAATTATTCTAGGACTTGTGGAGGGATAGAGCTGGGTACCCTATGGTAGTCTTTCTTAACCATGTATGGTGTAGAACCAGGTTTTTTTGTTTTTATACATCTAATTCTTCATAAATCAAAACTGACAGGTATGGACTTTACCCTGCATTGAACACACCTTGTAAGATTTTGTTTTTGTTTTAATACAGGGGATTGAAGCCAGAGGTACTTAACAACTGAGCCACTTCCCCAGTCCTTTGCCCAGGGCCTGGCTGAGTTGTTGAGGCTAGCTTTGAACTTGAGATCCTCCTGCCTCAGTCTCCTGAGCCATTGGGATTAGAGGCATGCACCACTATGCAAGTTTGACAACATCCAAACTGTTGAGACCCTGTTCAACAGATTGAATCCATTGGTTATGTTCTTGGATATCACAACCATGTAAAATATTTAAAAGTTTCTTAACACTCTCAGTTTCTAATTCCTCATGCCACAAATTGGAGGTTGGAGCCTCTTCACAGACCAACACAAGTCTTCAAACCACCTTTGAGAAGCATTGCTCTGGGCCCTTTTTAGTCTTTTCATAGATTCTAGTCAAACATACATTTCTATGCTTGTGGAGTTTGCTCCCATGTGAGAGTTGCCCTTAGAGAACTTGTTCTACAGCAAGAATATATCACTGGAAGAACATCTCACATTTTTCTAGCCTGCCTTTTCTTCTGCTTAAAAATAACTATTGCAAAGCTTAGGTTTGATGAAATATGTATGCTGCTCTCAAATTTTATAGAAGATGCTTCTTTGTTCCAAAATTCTATATCTTAGATAATAAACTCGTGATTGTATGGATGGCTTCATGAATTAAGAATCAAATCCATACAGAATTTGTAATATTAAGGATATGTTCCTGTGACATCCTTTTAAAGGCTCATGAAGTAGTTATACTGTTGAGATGGCTTTTGGGAGCTTGGAGAAAACAGTGGTCCACATTAAAAAAGACTAGAAGGCTTTAAGGAAGTGGGCATGTTGTACAACAATGAAAAACCTAACCAGCTGACCATATCCCTCAGAAAGGCCTGGGGCTTTTTTTTTTTTTTTTTTAATAAAGACAATAAGAATAGGAAAGGCACTGAGGAAGGGTTACCAGCAACTTGAGAACTTTAGAAGTGGCTATTGTAAATTGTTATAGAACTGTTTTTCTTTGTCATGATGGGATGATAGGATTTAAAATTTTTTTAGTTGTAGATGAACACAATACCTTTATTTTATTTATTTATTTTTATATGGTGCTGAGGATCGAACCCAATGCCTAGCATGTGCTAGGCAAGCACTCTACCACTGAGCCACAACCCCCCACCTCCAGGATACCATCTTGACATAGCAAAGGATAGTTGGCAACATTTAATTTTAGAAGCAAGGTGGGTGAATTTCTGTAAGGGAAACAAGTTCAAACTAATATTAACAGATGACTAATAGAACATGAGTGGTCTAGGAGTAAGGTGGACAGCCACAAGAATTTTAAACAAGAGAGGTGAAGAGCTTGAACCAAAGACTGTAATGAAAAGTCAAAATTCTTTGCTAGTTTCTAAGCCCAAGACAGTCTATAGGTTCACAAACTAACAATTGAAAGAGTTGTTTAGTTAACTACAAGTTAAGGTGGCTGGGGATGTAACTCAGTGGTAGAGCCCTTATCTAGCATGCATGAGAGGAAAGAATATCCAAAGAGTTGGAAAACAGGGATATAGGGTCTGAGTGGACACAGACACCCGGGAACCCAAAGCACCACACACTGCCTCCCCTCATAGTAGTAGTAGACCCACTCCCATTATATTATGAAAATGTGCAGTCAGGACATAAATGGAATGTTAGCCCAAATCTACCTTACAGTGGGTCCAAAGACCCACTTTAAGCCAGGCACAGTGGTGCACACCTGTAATCCCAGTACATTTGGAAACTGGAGAAATGCCCATTTTTGTTTTGTTTTGAGACAGGGTCTCATAAAGTTACTTAGGGCCTCACTAAATTGCTGAGGCTGGCTTTGAACTCATTCCTTCTGCCTCAGCCTCTTGAGTCGCTGTGAATATATTCTTTCAATAACCTTCAGGAAGGAAAATTAGAAGCTGTTTGCATTTATGAAATATAGGCAACAGTCTGTATGTACTCAGTGTCTTAACCTGGAGTTATGTTAATATAGTCAAAAAGGACTTGAGTGCGGAAGGCTGAGGCAGGAGAATTACAGGTTTAAACCTAGCCTCAGCAGCTTAGTGAGGTCCTAAGCAACTTAGCAAGACCGTGTCCCTGGTACCAAAAAAAATGGGTGAGTTGGACCTGGAAATTCTGCAGAATGTACGTTTCTTTGCTATACCAGGGTTATGGCAATCAGGTATTTGAGGATATGTTAGTCAAACCTAATGATCAAGTACTTTTCAGTTTCTTGATGAGATTATATATATATATATATATATATATATATATATATATATAGTATATTGAGTGTGTGTGTGTGTGTATATATATATATATATATATATACACACACATACACACATACATATATACATATATACACACACACAAGATGGGAAATAAGGGGCCGAGGTTGTGGTAGAGTGCTTGCCTAGCATGTGTGAGGCACTAGGTTCGATCCTGGGCACCACATTAAAAATAAAAAAGGTATTGTGTCCATCTACAACTAAAAAAAAGATGGGAAATAAGTCCTGGAAAGGTGCAGGAGTCTGCCACATTTTAGTCTATTGGTCTGAAGCATTCTGGAATATTCCCTCAAGTAATGGACAGGTTATCACAGAGCTCTTACAGTTTTGGAGGCAGCATATTCTTATCCTAAGGCAGCTTAGGAATGCAAGAAAGGGTTCAGCAACAGGTATTGGGGGGGCATGTCTCCTGGAAAATTCCACAGTACTAGAGGTATATATGATAGGAAATGATCCTATGTGGATTCCCTGGCAATCCAGACCTCAAGGATTCTGGAGTAAGATGGTGACATCTTTAGCAAAGAAAGTTTTGAGAAGTGTCTTCTGGCAGGCTGTTAAGCTCCAGTAGAGTCTCAGTTCCTGGCTATGAGATATTAAGTGACTGACTGTATGATCAGTTACCCATATAACTAGCTGGTTCTTGTCAGACCAAGTTGTAAGGTTAGGTGGATATAGCAACAATCCATTTTACAGCAGGAAAATATAGTCAGGAAGAGGCCCAAGAAAACTTGGTGGCACAAGTAAGTTAAATTGAACAAAGGGTCTCAGCCACCTTCCTGTGCTAGTTACTTTAGTTGCATTGAAATCTTTACCTTAGCTCATTACCTATGGCCACATGAAAATTCCTTCAACTGTCTGACAGGAAGGAAAAATTGAGGTCTAGACAAGTTGGCTTTTTGCCTTGGGGAAAGCCAAATAGGGCCTACAGCCTCTCAGTAGCCCCACTCAGAAATAGCTCTAAAGAGAGATGATGAGGACAAGTCCTTTCAAAGTGTAGGGTATCAGGTGCAGTGGTACATGCCTGTAATCCCAGAGGTTCAGAAGGCTGAAGCAGGAGGATTGCAAGTTCAAAGCCAGCCTCAGCAATTTAGCAAGGCCATAAGCAACTTGGTGGGCCCCTATCTCAAAATTAAAAGGGCTGGGCATATGGCTTAGTGGTTGAGAGCCCCTGGGTTCAATCCCTGGTACAAAAAGGGAAAAAAAAAAAAAAGGCTGGAGATATTGCTCAGTAGTAGGGTGCCTCAAGATCAATTTCCAGCACCCACCCCCCACACAAATCAATTGTTATTTCTTTTTTGTTTTGTTTTGTTTATTCTAATCAGTTACACATGCCAGCAGACTGCGTTTCAATTCATTGTACACAAATGGAGCACAATTTTTCACTTCTCTGATTGTACACAAAGTAGAGCCACACCATTCGTGCAATTATACATGTACCTAGGGTAATGATGTCCATCTCATTCCACAAATCAATTGTATTTCTATACATTTATAATGAACAATCTGAAAATGAAATCCAGAAAGTAAATCCACTCAGCATCAAAAGGAAAAAACAAAAACAGATGAAGTGAAATTTTTTTGCCATGAGAACTACAAAGCATTAGATCAAAGAAGATCTGAATAAATGGGAAAATATCCATGGTCGTGGGTCAGAAGACTTATTAAGTCTGTAACAACCAAGTGTGGTGGCTCATGCCTGTAATCCCAGATGCTTGGGACACTGAGGCAGGAGGATTGTGAATTCAAAGCCAGCCTTGGCAATTTAGCGAGGCCCTAAGCAATTTAGTGAGACCCTGTCTCAAAATAAAACATAAATAGGGTTGGGGATGTGGCTTAATGGTTAAACATCCCTGGGTTCAATCCCTGGTACCAAAAAAAAAAGTATAACACTCCCCAATTAGTCTCCAGATTCAATGCAGACAAGTGGATTCTAAAATTCATGTGGGCCGGGCACAGTGGCACACACCTGTAATCCCAGAGGCTCAGAAGGCTGACACTGGAAGATCACAAATTCAAAGCCAGACTCGGCAAAAGTGAGACATTAAGCAACTCAGTGAGACTCTGTCTCTAAATAAAACACAAAGCAGGGCTGGAGATGTGGCTCAGTGGTTGAGTGTCCCTGAGCTCAAAACCTGGTACTCTAAAAATTTTTAAAAAGTAAATAAAATAAAAATTCATGTGGAATTTCAATGGACATGGAAGAACCAAAACGGCTAATAAAGAATAAAGTAGGCGGGCTCATTTTTCACTTTCAAAACAGTACAAAGCAATGATTAAACAGTGTGGTACTGGCACAAGAACAGACACTTGAGATCAATGGAATAGAATTGAGTCCAGAAGTAAAACTTTATCTGCAGTTAAATGATTTTTGTCAAGGGTGTCAAGACCATTCAGTGGAAAAAGAATGACTTTCTCACAAATGGTGTTGAGTAAATAGTCATGTAAAAAAACAAAGTTTTGTCCTTACACCATTTACAAAAATTAACTCAAAATATATCAAATACCTAAAAATAAGAACTAAAACTAGAGCTGTTAGAAGAAAACACAAGGATAAAACCTTATGACTTTGGGTTTGGCAAAACATTCTTAGATAGGATACCAAAAGCACAAGCAACAACAACAAGAGATAAATTGTATATCACCAAAATTAAAAAAGTTTTGTGCTTCAAAAGACTGTCAAGAAATTGAAGAGAGGACTGGAGTTGTGGCTTAGCGGTAGAGTGCTCACCTAGCACATGTTTGATCCACAGCACCATATAAAAATAAATAAATAAATATACTGAGTCCAACTACAACTAAAAAAAATATTTTAAAAAAGAGAAAAGAAAAAAGAAATTGAAAAGACAATCCACAGAAAGGGAGAGAATACTGGCAAACTACATATCTGATAAGGGAACTGTGTCTAGAATGTACACTCTCAGTAATGAAAGACAACCCATTTTTAAAGTGCACAAAGACTTTGAATACTCATTCCTCCAAAGAAGGCATAAAATTGACCAAAAAGCACATGAAAATTTGCTTGACATCATTAGTCTTCAGATAATTGCAATGAAAGCCACACTGAGATCCCACTTCACAACCTCCTAGGATGACTAGAATCAACATAATGAGATTACAAGTATTACAAAGGATGAGGGGAAATCAGAATCTTCATACTTTGCTGCTGTGAATGTAAAATAGTGTGACAGCTTTGGAAAACAGTGGGAATTCCTCAGATATGTAAGCAGAATTAAACATGATCCACCAATTTCATTCCTTGGTACATATCAAAGATGAAAATGGATCCACACAGAAACTTGCACGTGAATGTTCATATTAGGATTATTCATATTATCCAAAAAATTTAGCCAGGTATGGTGATCCACTGCCTTTTAATCCCAGCGACTCTAGAAAGTGAGGCAGGAGGATGGAAAGTTCAAGGCCAACCTCAGCAATTTAGCAAGGCTTTAAGTAACTTAGCAAGACCCTGTCTCAAAATAAAAAGTAGAAAGGGCTGGGGTGTAGCTCAGTGGTAGAGCACTCCTAGATTCAGTCACCAGCAAGAAAAATAAAAAATAATAATAGCCAAAAAGTGAAAATCCAATGTCAATCAACAGAATGTTGTTTGTCCATAAGAAATGAAGTATTTGTTAGGTGCAGGACAGGCTGAAAAAGTTGTCTGCGGGGCATGCCAAACAAAGTTAGCTGCAGGGTGACCTGGCCACTCAAACCCTCTGTCTGGTTCTTTATCATCTGTTTGCTTCAATCCCAAACGCCCAAGCCCCGGCTCAAGACTGAACACTCAACCCCCCCCCCCAGGCTGAACACTTAACCCCACTTGTGCCAACAAGGCAGCTTGCAGACCCAGAGACCCCATTAGAATTAGGCTATAAAAACTCCCTCCTGCGGGGCCCCTCTCTCTTGCTCTGTCTCTCTTGCACGCGCTCTCTCCCTCTCCATCTCTCCTCTTCTCTTCCCCTCCCCCCCTTTTTCTTTCTCTCTGTCTCTCTTTCTCCTCTTTTGCACTGCTGCAATAAAGCTCTCTTGGTCGCTCTGAGTGTTGTGGTCACTTTCCTTTCAGTACTCATACATGCTACAACAAGAACGAAACTTGAAAAACTGTGCTAAGGGAAAGAAGCCAGTCATAAAAGACCACATACTATACAATTCAATTCATATGAAAGTTCAGAATAAAGCCAGATACAACGCACACCTGTAATCTCAGCAACCCTGGAGTCTGAGGCAAGAGAACTCCAAGCCAGTCTCAGCAACTTATTAAGGCCCTGTTTCAAAATAAAAAGGCTGGGTATGTGATTCAGTGGTAGAGTACCCCTGTTTCAATCACTGATACCATGCAAAGGGGACAAATATTAAGTTCAGAATATGGAAATTTCTGGAGATAGAAAATAATAGTTTCTTATGAATGGTGACAGCATGGGAAATTGGGGGCAGGTGATAGCTAAAGTATTGGGTTTCTTTCTTCTCCTTCTCCTCCTTGTATACTACCAAAATTAAAAAGTAGGATTTATTCATTTAAGAAGAAAAGAGAACTCTCACAGGGCAAGAAGAGACCCCCTTAGAGTTGCCCTAGGTGTCTGTTTGAGGTGATGAAAAGGTTCTAAAATTGGCTGTGGGGATGGTTGCACTTATCTGTGAGTTGTGCACTTTGAGTGAATTGTACATAAATTATATCTTAATAAAGCTGTTTTTTAAAAAAGTGTCATCCATCAAGTCTGTGAGTCTACATCTTAAAAGAGAAGCCTGGGTTTCCAAGTAAAGACTTGAAAGTCAAAGTATGTGGATGGTAGTTTAAACTGTAAAAACAGATACAATCAATTTGGAAGAACGTGTAGACTAAAAGGAAAGAGAAGCTAATGAAATAAATGGTCAATGGGATGATATAAATTCAGCCATGGAAAACAGTGTCACCGAAATTAGTATGATTGAGTATCTTGAAGACATAATTATCACAACCTCAAATTCAATAGGACAGCCCAAATGAGAATGGGAAAATTTAGTGCTAATGGCAGTTGTTTGGGTGGGAATAGTAATGGTATTCACCAAGGAATGGATACAAAAAACCAGATCATGGAGGATGAGGCTTTTGGTCCCCTATCCTTCACTAAAACTACTCTTGTCAAAATCTTAAATCTCCATTTTTTAAAAGTCTGTTTGTCAGTTTTTAGTCATCTTCGGTCTTTTGAGTGGGAGCGATGCAGCTTATCCAGCACATCATGGAACATTTTTGGGAATGTGTTTTGTAAGACCTTTCACTCCTGATTTTCTTAGCTTTCTTTCCTGACTACTCCTTTTTGATAATTTTTGCTGAATGCTCCTCTTCTCTGACCCTTCTAGTTGGAATGCCTCACAATTAAAGGTCTCAGTCATTAGATTTCTTCTTTTCCACATTAACTGAGCCCTCCCCATCCCATTGCTATCTATACCATTTATAATTTAATGACTCCCCAATTTATCAGTTTTCCCTTCTGTGAGCTCCACATACATATTTCTAATTGTTTATTCAGTAGCTCCATTTAGAAATTTAATAGGCATCTCCAGTTTAACATCTCTAAAATAGAACTGAATGTTTTCCCAAAAAAACTGTTTCTATTCCCCCATATGCTCAGTAAAAAGCCTTGCTATTTATTCAGTTACTCAAGTCAATCTGAGATATCCTTGACTCTTTCTTACATCTAACATTCAATCTATTAACAAGGCATTTCTATGCCACTTTCAAAGTATATTCTGAGTCCAACCACTTCATATCATGTCCATTTTAACACTAGTCTTGCAGGTCTGCAATAGTTTCCTCACTGGTTTTTCAGCTTGTATTTTGCCTCCTTGCAGGCAGTTAAAAAAAATCAATCAGGCTGGGCACAGTGATGAACACCTATAATTCCAGCAACTCAGAAGGCTGAGACAGGAGGATCACAAATTCCAAGCCAGCCTCAGCAACTTAGCGAGGCCCTCAAAATTAAAAATAAGACAGAATCACAGACTCTGAGACAGGAGTCATCTTTGTTTTCCGTTTGCTAGCAAAGCAATAAAACTTTTTCCTTTTCCTCAAAAATAAATAAATAAAAAGGGCCGGGGGATGTGGCTCAGTGGTTAAGTGCCCTTAGTTTTAATCCCTGATGCCCAAAACCACAAAATCAACAAGAATGAACCTCTTCAGCCAAGCAACTCTTGAGCCTGAGACAGGAAGATTGTAACAACTTCAAGACCAGCCTAACAGGCTGGGATTGTAGCTCAGTGGTCCAGTGCTTATCCAGCATGCATGAGGCACTGGATATAAATGAATAAATAAAAAATAAAGGTCCATCAACAACTAGGAAAATATTAAAAAAAAAAAAAAAAGACCAGCCTCAGCAACTTAGTGAGGCAATTCAGCAAGACCCTGTCTCAAAAAATAAAAAGGATTGGGGCTGGGATTATGGCTCAGCGGTAGAGCGCTCACCTCGCATGTGTAAGGCCCTGGGTTCGATTCTCAACACCACATAAAAATAAATAAATAAATAAAAGTTATTGTGTACAACTACAAAAAAAAATAAATATAATAAAAATAAAAAGGATTGGGAATGTGGCTCAGTGGTTAAGTGCCCCTAGGTTGAATCCCCCATTCCAAAAATATTAAAAAAAAAAAAAAAAAAGAAATGATGTGACTTTTACTCAAAATCCTGTGTGGCTTCATAGGATAAAATTCAGTCTCTCCTTGGTCTATAAGTCTGTAAGTGACCTGGCTCATCCTCCAACTAATTTCTTTACGTGCTCTTTTGCTCACTGGCTTTCTAATTAAGCACACTCAAGCTTCAGAGTCTTTAGCTTGCTTTTCCCTCTGACTGGAATGCTCTTTCCCAAGTATGCATGGGTTATTCTCATAGTTCAGGTCTTTATGCGTATGTCACCTCAATAAAGGGGCCTTCCCCAAACTCCCAAAGTAAAAGAGCACCCCCCATAACCCACTTTTATTTTCCTTTACAGTACTTCTCATAATTTTGTGCTACTCTTTGTCTCTTCTCACACTACATTCCCATCTACTCCAGTAGTCAGTTCCATGAATGTTAGAATCTTGGTTTTATTTACTGCTGTAACCCCAGCACCTAGAACAAACCCTCCCAAATAAGTAGTACAGTAAGTAGTTGACTAGCAGAAAGAATAAATTATAATGGTCGTCATAAAATAGCTACTTTGCACTCCAGCCCTGTTTTACGTGTTAAATTACAAAGATTTTTTTTAGACACAGTTCCTGCCCCCAGGAGCTTATATTCTATAGGATAGTTAGATTAAAAATACATAATTATGTATTAAATATTATAGGCAAAAAGTTGTGAAAAACGTAATACAAGCTGGTGTACTAGACCTGATTTAAGTGGAAAAATCCAGTCTAATAAAGGTTTAATAGATGAGCAGTCCAAGAAAAGGGAGCAAGCCTTGGGGCTGGAATCTGCTTTGGTCTGAGTGACAGCCAAAAAGGTCAGAGCAGAGCTAGGCAGTGTGAGAGGAGATAAAATCAAAGAAATAAGTGCCAGATCATGTAGAGCCTCGCGTGGAGGTCACTGCTAATTTTGATTTTTATTATGTAGCCAGACACTATTAGAGGTTTGGAGCAGGGGGCTATGACCCGACTTCCATTTTAAAAAGTCACTCCAGCTGTCCTGATTAATTGCAGCAGGGCAGTGATGGAAGCAGAGCGCCTATTGCACCAAGTAGTGAAGTAATGTAAGACTTGGAATAGGATGATAAGGGTAGAAAGGTCCAATTCTTGCACCCTGACCTTCTGGTTAAAAGGGGCGGGGAGATAAAGAAATAAAAACCGACCGATCGATGGATCCCCAGCCTGGCAGCTGGGAGCCATCCTCTACAGGATTCCTTTAGGTGTCAGAGCGAAGCAGAGTGTACAAAAATCACGCTTCCGTCACCGACCCATTCTTGGGAACCTTCACATCACCCCTCTTCGAAGAAAGCCTCCTGAATAGCTTAATTGCACCTCAAACTTGAGCCCCTTTTACAAAGACGGATAAATAAGGACTGTCGGGAACGTGCGCCTCCTTAAGCCGCTGACGGAAACGAAAGTCGTCAGAGGAAAGGGTTTTTTTCAGAAGAAATCTGTCGATAATTGCTCGTTCCGGGTGTGCAAGAATGGTGGTCACCCAGGAATTTGCCTACCAGACCCTTGGAAATGAAGTTTATTTCCGTCACAACTCTGGGAAGCCCCTAAATCGCACGTGTTTTGAGTTATCACAAGAGACGCCAGCCCTCCGCAACATTACGAAAACAACTTTGCCTCGTCGGTAATGCGCACGCGCCCCACACAGTTTTCCGTTGACTTTAAGCCCCGCCCCTTATGCGTCCTCCGTGGAGGGTTGGGAGCCGTGAGCTCGCGCGACCACTCTTTCCTCAGTCTTCTCGAGCACATCGTCGCAAAGGAGGCCGGAAAGCGTGGCGGCGCAGGCGCAAGCGCAGAGAGCGGAGGCGGTGGTGGTGGCGGCCGCTGGCCAGTGTAAGATGGCGGCGGCGTTGGTGGCGGCAGTGGACGGGACGGCTGGGCCTGGAACAGTCGGAGCAGCCGCTGGCAGAAGGATGACCCAAGACGGGAAGCGGGCTGCTGAGCCTCGCCGGCTCCCGTGCTTGTAACTGCCCCAGCCGGACACCCCCCCCTTGACCTACCCGGTCCGTGTCTCGTTCCGGCTCGGCCTGCCCCCCTCTCCCTTGCCGGTACCCCACAGAGTAGTCCTGATCCCTTTTCCAAGATCCTGGGGCTCAGGTCTTCTCCTTCCCTTGACCCGAGTCACTGTCAGGAGGACCGGTTGTCCTATCTACAGGTCTGTCCTGGGGTTGCCCCCAAAGCCACCCCCATAATTCACAGGGACTTCTTGCTTCGTCGGGTGACCCATTTGTGTGCTCTTATTTCTCCCTTTAGATGGGGGATGCGAGTCGCCCTGCGTCTCCCCGTCACCTCGGGGCCACCGCGCAATGTGTCCCCCTCCCCCATCCCAAGTTCTCAGGCCCAGCACCTTGTACGGAATGCCGAGGTCCAAGGAACCGGGAGTCGGTTGTTGCCGTCTGGTCTTGTCCTCTTTAGGATAGGATTCTCTTAGTTTACCAACTCCCACCTCCAAATCGTTTAGGACACCTTAGAACGGTCCCGTTTGGTCCCTGTTAGTTGGAAAGCATCTGGCGGCTTGAATTTCTGACTCATGATTGTTGCTGGAGTCTCTGTAAACAAACCGGCACTAGCGCTATCACATTCTCTCCGATATTCCCACCCCCACTCCCTGCCCTGTGCGTTCTTGTTGAGAGGTTGTTTGGTTGTGGTTTAATGTTGAAAAGAGTCAGGTTTTCCTTCTAAATGACTTCTGGTTTTAGTGGAGCTAGGATATCTTAGCTTGCCTGGCTTCTAATCCTTGGATTTGTTCATTTTATTTCCCTGTGTATGGGATTATTGTTGAGCTGTCAGATAAGTTATTCTGGTTTTAAATAGTTCAGAGGAGGTCTAAAAAAAATACTAAAATGTACTCATAAATATTTTTATTATGTTTAGTAGAATAGACACCTTTGCCATGTAAACTTTAACTTTTCTCAGTCCTTCAGTGAATCTGCAGACCTATTTTCTCAGGAGTTCAGCCTGGCCTTACTTCAGTGATAAAAGGAGGAAAGGTGAGTGGGAGTTGAAGGCATTTAAATTCCTAAGTTCTAGAGAGACCCTGCCCTGAAGCTTAAGTGTTAACCACTTAAGTCAAAATTCCTATCACAATTTCCAAAAGAGTTTGGGTATTGTTCTTGGCTGCATTCCAGCTTTGGTTAAATTACTTTTCCAAGTTTAATTTGCTGTGTTTTGACTTTCTGTCCTAGACTATGGCTGTCTGTATTCAAATGACTTAAGCCTAGAAGTGAATGTGTGTCCCCCATCCCGTGTCTCCCTCTTTTTTCTTGTTCATTTGTCTTGTGTTTTGCCTTTGTGTGGATCATGTTTCTTAAACTGTAAAAAACTAAGAATTATTTTGCCTGAATTCTGTTCAGCCTTTTGTCAAATCAGGTTTCTTCCCCTCTCAGAGGGCTCTGGGTTGTCATCTTTGCCATTTAGAGAATAATCACTTGTAACTAACTAAAAGCTGAGGGATGGTGAATGATGCTGCATTTATTTGGTGTCTCAGACCTGTCTCTGAATTCCAACTTTTCAGAATATAGTGGGGAAATTTTTGGTTAAAAAAATACAGTAGGGCTGGGGATATAGCTCAGTTGGTAGAGTGCTTGCCTTGAATACACAAGACCCTGGGTTCAGTCCCAGCACCACATACAAACACACACACACACAAATATATATATATATATAGTGGTTGTACCTGGTCTGAAGAATTCTTAGCAGAATTATCCAGTGCATTCAACAGTATGAGAGAAGAGTGCTAAGGTTGAGGTTCATAAGGTATGACAGAAAAGCTGACTGGCTCTGGAAGGTAGGCTTAGCCAATTCATAGTATTTATGATGATTCTTTTTTTATTTTCAGTACTGGGGATTGAACCCAGGGATGCTCTGCCACTGAGCTTTATCTCCAGCCCTTCTTATTTTTGTTTTGAGTCAGGTTCTCATTAAGTTGTTGAGGCTGGCCTCAAACATGTGATCCTCTCACCTGAACCCCCTGAGTAAGATTACAGGTGTGCACCACTGCACCTGGCTATTATTTTTTTGATTTGTAGTAGGAAACAGTTAAAAGAGTGATACTGGTAAGGTTTTTTCCCACATGGTGCCCAGATTAGAATGTGCTCATTACAGACTGGATTATAACATTTTTAATGATGGTGTATATGTAAGTTAATATGTAAATCTGTCATAGACCTGGGTTTAATTTTATTGAATTGATTCATTAGTTGTGTGACCTTAGGTGAGTTATTCAAACTTCTTTCTTAATTTCTACATCTTTAAAAGTGGGATAATACCACTTACCTTTCATAGTCATTGTTAGTATTATATGGGAGAACCTATATAAAGATCTTAGATTATGCCTAGCATATGGTACACACTCAAAAAAATATTTTGTTTTCTCTGCAGGTCATTGAAACAGCTTTGAGGGGTTGGGGTTGTGGCTCAGTGGCAGTGTGCTTACCTAGCACACATGAGGCACTGGGTTCAATCCCCAGCACCACATTAAAAAATAATAATAATAAAGAAATAAAAAATATTTTAAAAAAAGAAAAGAAACAGCTTTGAATAAGTTATAAATTCATTTATACTTATTTGCATTTTGTTTTAGAACACATTTTTCTGATTAAATTTTAAAGTTTTTTTTCCCCCTTTGGACTACTGGAGATTGAACCCAGGGCCAGCAAGTTTTATATCTGAAAAAATAAGAATAAAAAACTGGTTGGCGGGGCTGGGGATGTAGCTCAAGCGGTAGCGTGCTCGCTTAGCATGCTTGCGGCCGTTCGATCCTCAGCATCACATACAAACAAAGATGTTGTGTCCGTCGATAATTAAAAAATAAACATTAAAAAAAAAACAACTGGTTGGCCATGGGGGTGCACACCTGTAATCCCAAAGACTCAGGAGGCTGAGATAAGAGGATCACAAGTTCGAGGCCAATCCAGGGAACTTAATGATAAGTGCTAAGAAAGTCCTCTTCTGCTGAGCTCCCCATCCCCTCATTCATTTTTAATTGTTCACCTTAGATATGTACTTTGCAAATGCCCACCCAGGGTTGCCTTCTGAACCCCTTTCAGGACAAAATGATTAGGGTTCAAGACCAGAGGATAGAAGGAATACTAGATATTGGTGTATGTATATTTCCAAATGTATTCTTAAAGTCAGCATCAGTCATTTCCTTTGTTTGTTGCTTCCTTCCTCTTGTTCTCAGCACACTTGATCCAAGTTGTCAGTGATGTAAAAGAAAGAGCCCTTCTGCTGTAATGTTGCCCACCTGTACTGCAGCTACCGCTTATGCCTTTCATTTTAGTCATAGAGAAAATACATTTTCTCCAAGATATTAACCTTATCAATGGATTATAAAAGATTATTAAAGATCTCTTTATTTAGGCAATGAATCAGTACTAAGAGGTTATGAATACAGAGTTGTTTTTTATTTTACAACTGGACTTTTTTTTTTTTTTGATACTGGGGCTTGAGCCCAGGGACACTTAACCACTGAGCCACATCCTTATCCCATTTTATTTTTTATTTTGATACAAGGTCTTGCTAAGTTGCTTAAGGCCTCACTAAATTGCTGAGGCTGGCTTTGAACTTCTGATCCTCCTGCCTTGGCTTCCTGAGTCACTGGGATTACAGGCATGTGCCACCCCCTCTACCCTCAGCTTGGACCATTTTAGTAATAAAACAGCACTGTAAAGAATTTAAACCTCTCTGCAAAAGCGAAGTGCTAAGCAACTCAGTGAGACTTTGTCTCTAAATAAAATACAAAATGAGGCTGGGGATGTGGCTCAGTGGTCGAGTGTCCCTGAGTTCGATCCCCAATACCAAAAAGAAACCTTCTTTTGTGGGCTTCCACATATTTTTGGAAGAGCCAAGGTTACATGAAATTGCAATATACTGATGACATTGCACTGAAGGCAACTTTATTGGTTCAGACCAGTTGTCATTTCAGGGTTTATCAACTTTCATTACCACCATTGAGCTTCTGAATTGTCTATTCTAAGGTAAAGACTCTTGGGGGTATTGATGAGGTGGGCAATTATATTTTTTTTGAGATCTGGAGATTTGTGTTGTGTGGAAGAAGGGTCAGAGGAGAAAAGGAAATAGGTTAATAGAGGAATAACTGTTCTTTAATGCCACATGTGCTAATTAAGAATCCCACCCGCCAACCTTCAGGAGGAATTCATATTTTATGGTCCAGGTAACATCTTATTCTTATCCAGGGAATCATAGCTGTAAAATTATTATCTTTCTGTAAATACTTGTATACTTTATTTATTACATAAGAATTATGAAATCTTATTAGAAAGTATTTCCTAGTATGACTGGGGTGGGAGATTAGGTATGCCTGTGACTTCTTCATTCCTACCACCAATCTGATAGAGCATTTTGTAATACAGTCTATTAAAAAATGTGTAAGAAATCAGTCTCAGTGCCATTGTCCTTAGTGTTACTAAAATCGCCCTAAAGTTAGAAACTTCTCTTCAGAAAGAGCTAAAAGAAACCAGCCTTTTTGTTGCCACTTTAAAACAATCCTGGCATTTCAAAAGCAAACAGACTCTAATATGGTACATTTTATAGAGGTTACTCTGTTGTGGAAGTCAGATATTCAGTTTTATGCCCTAAGTCCTGAATCCTATCATGTGAATTATAGGCTTTTAAAGTCATGAAGTGACTAGTTATACAATTTTCAGATTTATTACTGGATTGTTTGTACTGTAGAAATGTTACTCTAAACATATATAGGAAATGTCCAGATTATAAAAGAGTAGGAAGTATCCTAACACAGGTTTCTTATTGTGTAACACTAGTGTTAGAGTTATTTTTAAATTTATGTTAATTTGGCGGGGGGGCTGGAGATATAGCTCAGTTGGTAGAGTTTGTGCCTCACATGCACAAAGCTCTGGGTTCAATCCCCAGCACTGTCAAAAAATAATAATAATAATAAAGAATAAATTTATGTTAGTTTTATATTTCTGGAGTATAGCATTGGGTGTTTTGTTTTTGTTTCTGTTTTTTATTTTATTTATTTATTTTTTTTTTAGAGAGAGGTAGAGAGAGAGAGAATTTTAGTATTTATTTTTTAGTGTTTGGCGGACACAACATCTTTGTATGTGGTGCTGAGGATCGAACCCGGGCCGCACGCATGCCAGGAGAGCGCGCTACCGCTTGAGCCACATCCCCAGCCCTTGGTTTCTGTTTTGATTTTTTTTTTTTTAGTAGGTTATCAATGAGCCCAGATGATCTGGTGTTTCTCCTCATCTCTTTAGAATATAAGCATATGAATTAATTAAATTAGTATCAGGCATGGAGGTAGTGACCATGTGTACAATAGCCCCCTGCTTTCTGTTGTCAGCCACAATACAGAAATATTAAATGGGAAAAGACCAGAAATAAACAATTCATAAGTTTTAAATTGCTTGCTATTCTGCATAATTTGGTGAAACCTTGCCTTGACCTGCCTGGGTATGAATCGTCTTCTTGTATGGTATCCCTACGCTGTATACCCACTTATGCCTTGCTTGGCAGTCATCTGGGTTATCAAATGACTGCCAATTAGAAAATTGAAAAAATAGATATTTTCCTTAATAATGGACCCAAAGTGCAAGTGTGGTGATGCTGACAATTCAAATATGCCAAGTGTTTCTCTTTTATGTATGTGGTGCTGAGGATTGAACCCAGTGCCTCACGTATGTGAGGCAAGCACTCTACCACTGAGCTACAATATAACCCCAGCCCTCAGATAACTTTTATTATAACATAATGATATAATTATTCCATTTTGTTGGTTATTGGTGCTAATCTCTTATCGTGTCTCATTTATAAGCTAAACTTTATCATAGTGTATGTATGTAGGAAAAAACATAGTATACATAAGAGTTCAATACTATGTACAGTTTCTGGCATCCTGTGGAGCCTTGGAACAAATCCCCCTTAGATAAGTGGGACTACTGTGTCTTGATTTGAATGCCAAAAACCAATGCATTTTAGATTAGCTTTATGGTAATAAAATTTCATCTTTCATTTTCATAAATGTACCCAAGAAACTTCACTGCTGCTAAAATCTGTCAGAAAAAGGGATTACCTACTCTTGTTTACTGAATTTGTCATTCTACTCTTAGAGTGAAAAGAAAGTCCTGAAAGCTCTTCTGAAATTAGCCTGTTATAGGTTTGGGGTTTAGAGCCATCTTATCATCTTATCTCTACAGGTTATAGTTTCTTGTCAGAAGTCCAATCTCTCAGGTACTACCTTACCCTAGGAATGTATTGTAATGTAGGTTAAATAATGAACTGAACTTGCTCTGAGTTGGCCAAGGGTATTGGGGAGTGATTAATATAACAAAGCTAGCATTTTATTAATGAATTGTGATATGTCTAATGGATTGGATCATTGCATAGGTTTTCATCATTGTATCTGAAAAATTAGATATTTCCTCTTATCCTCTGAAGATCATGTTTAAGGCAGTCTGGCCAAGTTCTAATATGAAGCATTTGTACTTGCCTCTTTTTGTTCTTTCTGGTTTTTCCTAGCCATTTGTAAAACTAATATAAGGTTTACCTCTTGTGGTAACCAAGACACTATTCCTTTGGTGTACTTTGTTCATTGCCACATTATCAGGTATGTTTTGTTGAACTTACTTGGTACTATGCATTAGACCTGCCCTGTAACCTGAAATGGGTAGGAGAGTACTTTGTCCTTTTTTTTTTTGTACCAGGGATTGAATCCCAAGGGCACTTAACCACTGATCCACATCCTCGGCCCTTTTTATTTGTTTATTGTAAGACAGAGTCTCATTAAGTTACTTAGGGCCTCACTAAGTTGCTGAGGCTGGCTTTGAACTTGCAATCTTCCTGTTTCAGCCTCCCAAGCCACTAGGATTAAAGCATATACCACCATGCCAGGCAAGAAGGTACTTCTTGATGTTTTCAGCCTTTTTTTTTTTTTTTTTTAGTAGTAAATTTGAAGCATCAAATTTTATATATATATATAAAATTATATTAATTATATATTTGGTATAGTGGCTTTTCCAATGATTTAAGAAAAATTTGAATTGTGAATGGCAGAAATTGAAATAAAATGGGGACTGAATTCTGATGGTAAAGATAAGTCATGTTGGAAACCCAATGAAAAAATAGATAACCCTTAGGACTATTTAAATTGAGATAAATGGGCTTGCATGTTATTATAAAGAGTAGCAACTTTGCTGCTGGAAAACAGCACTTAAGGATTAGAGTGCATTCCTAACATACTCTAAAAAGCTATTACTAGAATTAAAACCAGTAAACTATAAACTCTGCATTTGGTGTTACCAACATGGAGAGAGGTCATTAATCCAAAAAAGTAATGAAGTTTCTTATTCATAGAATACTAGAAAGAACTTCCTCATCTTCCTCTTTGCTTTGTAGTCTTCCATCTTGGGTATCCTTGGAACTTGAGAGGGAGGCTTATGTTGTGAATTCCTGGATGGATTGCTTTGCCCCAGTACACAAAACATGACTGTGCTCAAAAGAAGTTATTAACAGAGTTCTCTGAATTCTTTAAAAGGCCAATGAGAGTGGTAAGCAAATTTCATAGACTTGGGACTGTGTCCTAAATTACAGTGTATGGAGGATCATTTCTGAGTAAAAGAGAAGCCCAGACTTCTCTAAGTAATGCCATCTGGCACCAGAGTTGGAAAACTACTATGTACAGACAGCCTCTTTGCATATATTATCTTTAATCCTCTAAATCAACTCCTGCAGAGTTGTGATATTATCCTGTTTTACAAAGGAAACAAATATAAAAATACATAGAATAGAATTCATACTGTTATTACTGGTCTTTTTATATAAATAAACATATATAAATATATGTAGATGGATATAGATTTATGCACACACACATATATGCAATTTGAATCTTTGGAAACTAGCTGTGCTATCAACTTTGGAAACAGTATCCCAGTTTATTGTGTTGAGTTGGCATTGTATAGAAATTAACAGCCATATTGGTCTAGAAACGTTAATCTTTTTCCATTTGTACAGGGGTATGTACTGTATTAAATATGTAAGGTCTTATTTACATGGGCTTGATTACAAAACTAATAAATTATTGTCTAAACAAACTAAAAGTAGAATTCAAACCCAAGTCTGACATGAAAGCCCTTTTCTTTCTGTTTTACGGTGTTGTCTTTAAGAACAGGGCTCTTCACTGCCAAGTGATGAGCAAATGAGCTGAAAGGTAGAATTAAATATTTCTTATAAAAGTGTATGTAAAATATAAAAAGTACTCAGATGACAGTATGAATAAAAATGTTTATTTGGGACTGGGGTTGTAGCTCGGTGGTAGAGCACCTGCCTAACACAAGTGAGGCACTGGGTTAGATCCTCTGCACCACATAAAAATAAATAAAATTAAGATATTGTGCCCATCTACAACTAAAAAAAAAAAGTTTATTTGTTTAGACATGGTCACAAGTTATGATAAATTGATAGGCTAATGAGTTGGGGTTTTTTTTGTTTTTTGCTTTTGTACCAGGTATTGAACTCAGGGGCACTTGACCACTAAGCCACATCCCCAGCCTTTTTTGTATTTTATTTAGAGACCGGGTCTCATTGAGTTGCTTAGCACCTTGCTTTTTGCTGAAACTAGCTTTGAACTCATGATTCTTCCATCTCAGCCTCCACAGCTGCTGGGATTGCAGGTGTGAACCCAGTTTATCTGGTTCTTAACTAGGGCCCTATATAAAGAAAAATAAAAAGTAAAAAAATATATTTTTCTACTGTGCCAGTGGAGCTAATTAGTTTCTTAAGGAAAGAATTTTTATTTGGGCATTGTGGTACATGCTTGTAGTTCCAGTGACTTAAAAATTATTTCTATTTTATAGAATTAAATGAAGAGATAGCTAAATCCTGGTGGGTTTTTTTTGTTTTGTTTTGTGGGTTGTTGTTTTGTTTGTTTTTTGGTGGTGCTGGGGATTGAACCCAGGGCCTTGTGCATGCAAGGCAAGCACTCTACCAATTGAGCTATATATCCCCAGCACCCCCTGGTGTTTGTGATGCTTAAATAGGGAAGAAAATAATTCAGATCCTGTGGCAATTTCTTGGGAAAAGCTATTATGACTCTTAGAGCCTTTTCTTAGTATATCTCCCCCCCTGCCCCTGCCCGTAGCATTGGAAATAGGGGAAACATGGACATTTCCCACCTGCCTGAAACCTTTTTATCGTTGACTTCCAAGGCATTTAACTTATTATTTTTCCTACTTCTCTTGACCATTTATCTGTCTCCATTCTTGCTTTTATCTGAGGATATGTATTTCTTAAGATTCTTTCTGTGGACCTCCTTTCTCGGAGCTTGTGGGTTTTGTTTTTTTTTTTTAAGGAATGTTTCATTCTTTTTTTTTTTTAAATATATACCTTTATTTTATTTATTTATTTTTATGTGGTGCTGAGGATCGAACCCAGGGCCTTGTACGTGCTAAGCAAGCGCTCTACCACTGAGCCACAATCCCAGCCCCTCAGAGCTTGCTTTTGTACTTCTTTTTGTTTATTTTTAGTATAATTTATAAGATATCTGATATTGAAATTTCTTTGTACAGACAACTCACAAATCTATATGTCTGGTCCTAATTTCCTAATTTATTTCTTCTTCTTCTTTTTTTTTTTTTTGTACCAGGGAGTTAACTCAGGGGTACTTAACCACTGAGCTACATCCCCAACCCTTTTTATTTTTTATTTTGAGATAAGATATCACTAAGTTACTTACAGCTTGCTGAATTGCTAAAGCTGGCTTTGAGCTTACGATCCTCCTGCCTCAGCCTCTCAAGAGCCTCAGATTATAGGTATGCACCACCATACCCAGCCTTAATTTATTTATTTATTTATTTATTTATTTATTTATTTATTTATTTTTTAAAAGAGAGAGTGAGAGAGAGAGAGAGAATTTTAATATTTATTTTTTACTTATCGACAGACACAACATCTTTTTGTTTTGTATGTGGTGCTGAGGATCGAACCCGGGCCGCACGCATGCCAGGCAAGCGCGCTACCGCTTGAGCCACATCCCCAGCCCCTTAATTTATTTATTAATGTCCTTACCTGCATTGGTTTCTCATTACCTTCCTAGCATGTCAATTTGGATTTTAAACACATTCAAAATCAAAATTCATCTCTTCCCTCTCATGTCAGCTTCTCATTTGTGGTATTTGATTTTCAGGCTCAAAACTTGTGTTGACTTTCAGCTTTATAACTACTTAAAGAGCTAAATATTATCTACCTCTATAGTATTTCTCATGTCAATTCCCTTTTATTTTCATCTGCTGCTACCAACCTAAGACATGCCTTCTTTACTGCTTTTCTTGGCAACTACCATAGCTTTTAAACTTGTTTCCCCTTTCTTTTTTGTTAATTTCAGTTTATCCTATGTTTGACAAAGTAATCAGATGCATAACAAGCACATGTCAACTTACTGTATGGGTGTTTTTTGTTTTGTGATGCTGGTATGCACATTCTATGCTGCTACTCTACCACTGAAGTATACCCCCATCCCTCCACTTACTACACTTCATTTTGTTTTTGTTTTGTTTTGTTTTTTGGTGCTACTGGAGATTGAACCCAGCAGCCCTCTTCCACTGAGCTCAGTACCCTCTTCCCTTTTTTCATTTTCTTCCTTCCTTCCTTCCTTTCCTCCTCCCCCCCTC
>NW_026000019.1:28339142-28356619 GCF_001458135.2 Marmota marmota marmota
CCTTCCCCCCCCCTTCCTTCCTTTCCTTTTTTTCTGTTTTGTTTGAGACAGGGTCTCATGAAGTGCCCAGGCTGGCCTGGAACTTTCAGTCCTACCTCAGCCTCCCATTTAGCTAGGGTTATAGGCATGCAGCAGTATTGCCTCCAGCTATTGACTATACTTTTTAATTAAATCAACTCTGCCTGTCATCTACTTCTCATATTTTCTTGAGCCTGTCAGCTTCTTAACTTACATGTTGTTGCTCATTCTGCACCTTCAGAATATCTTTTTTTTCTCAACTCTACCCATTGAAATCCTATCCTTTCTTTAAAGCTCTTTTTGAAAGTTAATTTCTGGTGGAAGCTTCTCCTTCTCCTTGAAACTAATATAATCTTTTCCTCTGTTCAACTGTAACATTTTTATTTTTTTAAAAGTGATATACTTGTATTATAATTCTATACTTATTTTTAAAAATTGATTATGGCTGCAAAAGGGATTGTGGACACATTGTTTATTTTTATAACCTCTATATTGCACACCAGCATGTTTGTCTACAGATGGGCCACTGGGTGGTGCCAGAGGCCTATAATTTGAATAAAAATGGGTACTATGATGAGCCTGTATACAATTGGATTTTCTTCTGTTGTCAAATCTTGAACAGTAGAAACGGAAATTAATTTCCCTGATCCAGCTTGTCAGAGGAGACTATTGATTATTCAACCCCTCCAAGTGTTTACTAGAAAGTAACCTAAAGTTCTGTCTCCCTTTAAACATGTTTTATACAGCATGAGTTCAAGCTTCTTTGGGGTCGTCCTTTGAATTTACATGCCAGAGGTTCTCTGTCTGATTAATAAACATTGTATTGTTAGAGTGTAGCTAGCAGCAGAGTAAAAAATTGGCTTGGAGAAGTATTTGTTATGAAGCAGAAAAATATTAAGGAAAGAAAAATGAATTTAAAATGAGCCATTGCATTTTGAAAACAAAAATTTGGGGTAAGGAAAGTAGGGCTAGTTGATACCAGATGGACTGTGGAGCCTAGAAAAGCAAATTTGTACTTTGGATGGAGATCAGCCCTGAACATCTGTTTAGTTATAAGTGATAGGGCACATCTGTCCTCTCAAGAGGAACCAGGGACTGTATGACTCTCAGTATTTTTGTACCATCATCTTTCAGTTTCAGAGGAAGTTCTAAAACCTTGCTTCATTGAAATATGGATGTTTCTGTAGGAAAGTTGGGCAGTTGAATTGCAGAATGAGTCATGGACTGGACTGAGAATACTGGGATTATGTAAGTTATAAGAATTGACTGAGTTCAAGTCTTAGTAAAGGGACTAACGACAGTCCAGTAGTATTAAATATGTTGATGTTTCCATTAGGCTCCAGGTCATATAAAGTTATCAGACCAGTTTTTATAAGGCCCTAGATGCCAAAGGACTTAAAATGAACTAGAAGTAAATTTAAAAAAATAAAAAGCACAAACATACAGGTGCTGGGGATATAGCTTAGTGATAGAACATGTGCTTAGCACACAAAAGGGCTGGTTTTGATCTCTAGCACCAATAAATAAACAAACATACAAGTCAGTAGTACAATTGCTAGAAAAACTTTGATCTACTTTTAGCCTCTGATATTTTTAGTTATCACCACAACAATAGGGTTGGAGATTTTTTTTTATGTAATTCAGATTCATCTTACAAGTCACATGCTTGCTGTTAAATCACAAAGTGGCTTTGGTTGCAGCAAAAAATCCTTCTGGCACTTTTCAAGTGAGAGGACCTGACATTTTGTTCTCATGTACTGTGATATATTGACTACTTTAGTCAACTTACATTAATAATCACAGCCTTGAGAATTTTCTGTTTTTAATTGTTGAATATTATCTATTATATAACAAGATCATGACTTTTTTTTTTTTTTTTTAATCTTCACCAGTCTCCTCCCATTCTTCTCACTTTCTTTTTTTTGTACCAGGGATTGAACTCAGGGGCACTCAACCACTGACACATCCCCAGCCCTATTTTGTATTTTATTTACAGACAGGTTCTCACTGAGTTGTGTTTAGTACCTTGCTATTGCTGCGGCTGGCTTTGAACACCAGATCCTCCTGTCTCAGCCTCCCTAGCTGCTGCACTCCGTACCAATGTACTCTTTATCCCTACAGTTTTATCTTTCCCAGAAAGTACCATAAATGGAATTGTATATATTACATAACTGAGTCTGGTTTTTTGCACTTATTATAATGCGATATTCATGTTGCTTCTTGGGGTGGGAAGGTTACCTGGAGTGGGATTCCTGGTTTGTATGGTATGTTTTCCTTAATAAGAAATTTCCAAAACGTTTTTCAAATTACTGTTCTATGTTTCTATAAGCATTGTATGAAAGTTCCAGTTGTTAAATTTATTGTTAGTACTTGATATAAATTTTCCTCATTATTTAAATATTTTTAATCATTCTGATAGGTGTTTAGTGGATTCTCATTGTGGGTTTTTTTTGGGGTGTGGGGAGTGTTTGTTTTTTGTAGTACTGGGATTGAATCCAGAAGCTTTTTACCACTGAGCTACATCCCCAGACGTTTTTATTTTTTATTTTAAGACATGGTCTCACTAAATTGCTTAGAGCCTTGCTAAGTTGCTGTGGCCTTGAACTTGTGATACTCCTTCCTCAGTCTCCCAAGCCACTGGGATTACAGGCATGCACCACTGTGCCTGGCCTCATTGTGGTTTTAATTTATATTTCTCTAATAATGTTAAGAATTAACTCCTTCTCAAGTTACTACTATTTAGTTATAAGAGTTTAAAAATGCATTATGATTATCATTCTTTATCAGTCATGTTTTCTGGATATTATCATCTAAAACTTGGCTTTTCTGTGGGTGGGGGGGTGGTGGCACCAGGGATTGAACATTGAGCCACATCCCCAGCCAGGGTTTGGTTTGGTTTGGTTTGGTTTTGAGACAGGGTCTCACTAAGTTGCTTAGGGCTTAGTTCTGAGAAGGGCTTTGAACTTGAAGTTGCCTCAGCCTTCTGAGTGGCTGGGATTACAGATGGGTATCACCCAGCTTTGAAGAGATTTTAATTTTGATATGTCCAATTTATTAATTTTTCTTTTATGCTTGTATTCTGTTCTAAGAAACAGTTGCCTAACTGAGGGCCACAAGGTAATCATCTTTGTCTTGTTCTGGAAATTGTATTGTTTTAACTTCTACATTTAGGTCTGTGATTTCTTTAATGTGTGTGTGTGTGTGTGTGTTGGATGCTTGGGCTTGAACCCAGGGCCTTTTGCATGCTAAGCACATGGTCTACCATTGAACTACACCCCAGCCTAGAATCCATTTTGAGTTAGTTTTTGCATATTGTGCAGTGTATGGGTTAAGGAGTTTTTATTTGTTCCCTTTTTTGTTTGTTTGTTTTTTCCCCTCTCTTTCTTTTTTGCTTTGGATATCCAGTGGTTCTATCATACATAGATTCTTGTGCGAGGGAAAGTAGCCCCAGAGACGTTTGGGGCTTCTATAAAGTCCTCTTATCCAATATATAAACTCCTCTTCTGCATGGTTTTTAGTTAATATTTTATATAGTTGGCTAAAAATGTAAGGCCTTATTAAGGCATAAAAAAATAGGCCACTGGAGTTTCTTAGTGAAATTAAAATGATACCTGGGTCTTTTTTCTCCATCGTCCACTAGTTTACTCTTTAACCTTCAGTTTGGTAGGGGTTATGGCTATTTTTAGAGTACAGGCAGGAGAGCTAATCTAATTAAACTCCTCCAGCTACCTGGGGCAGTGAACTCATCAGCTTTTCTAAGCCCAGCATGGTTTGCTCTGGACTGGACATACGTGGATATTGATAAAAGTAGAAACAGTGGATTTGGGGGGTGGGGTATGTAATGCATTGAAGAATGAAGAAGAGTCAGACTGGTGATGCACACCTGTAACCCCACCTACTGGGGGCGGGGCTGAGATGGGAGAACTGCAATTTCAAGGAAAATCTGGGCATTTTAGTGAAACCTTGTCTCAAAATAAAAAAGGATTCAGGGTATAGCTCAATGGTAGCATACCTTTGAGTTCAATCCCCAGTACTGGGGGAGGGGGGGCGTGAAGTAGTGTGAGTTTGAGTCAAATGTCCCAAACTTCAGATTATAAGGTTGTATTTGTTGGTGAGTGCAAAAAATTCTAGAGTGGCTCCTATACTTGAGCCTAGGGCACAGACACAGTATCTCTGCCTGCTTTAATTTTGATAGCATTTTAAATAGCTCATAACAAACTACTTTAGACTGGTGCCTTAAACAACAGAAATTCATTTTTTCAGTTCTGAAGGCTCCAAATCAAAAGATTGAAGTGCCAACATGATTGGTATCTGCTGAAGGCTTTCTTCCTCTCTTGTACATGTAAACCTTATCTCTGTGTCCTAACATGGCAGTGGGGAGACAGAACTCTCTGGTGTCTCTTATAAAGACATCTTGTTGTGTGGGCCTCAGCTGTGACTTCATCTAAACCTAATTATATTCCATAGTCTCCTTATCTAAATACTACCATGTTGGGAGTTATTCCTTCCACATATGAATGGGGGGGGGGGATAGATAGAACTCAATTGTAGTTACTGTACTTTCTGCACTAGAGTTGAACTGGTTTTTTCATTTTGATAGATTAAAGTGTCTCTAAATTGCTGAGGCTGGCCTTGAAATCACAGTCCTCCTTTCTCAACCTCCCCAGCCTGTAGGATTACAGGCATGTGCCATCACATGCGGCTTTTGATTAAAATTCATATTCTAAGAATAACAACTCATTCCAATAGTGGTTGTGTTTTATTATTGTCGTCATATCTTGACTTTCTAGAGAAGTGGTCCCATGAAATTGGAATTAATGCACTTAAGAGGTGAAAGATGACCCAGTGATATACAGGAAAAGAATGTTGAAATATCTATTAGGTATTTATCCTAGAAAAGTTATCTGAATATTTAGTGAGAGTTGACAGTATATCAACACATATTGGGCGTTTATGCTCAAATTTTTCGCTGAGAGAGATTCATGAAGTTTGGAGACCACTGCTCCAGAGTACCCTTTTGCAGAAGTTATAAAATTCAACTTATCTATACCATCTCTGGAATTACTATAGGTAGAGGGTCCCTTATATGAAATGCTTGAGACCAGAAGTGTTTCACATTTCAGAGTTTTTCAAATTTTGGAATATTTGTATAGATTTTACTGGTTGAGCATCTCTAATAGGATGAAAATCTGAAGTGCTCTGAAATCTAAAACTTTTTGATTATAATGTCAGAGCTCAAAAAATATTAGATTTTGGACACCCACCCCCCCAGGGATTGAACCCAGGAACGCTTAACCACTGAGCCACGTTACCAGTCCTTTTTTTTTTTTTTTTTTTAATAGCTAGAGAAAATAAAGTTCAAAGAAGATTCAATACCTCATGTGAGGGCATGAAGTATGCTAAATGGCTTGGCTCACATACTGAAATCCTGGACTTCTGGTTTTTTAGTCTAGGAATGATTTTACTAAACTCTGGCTTCTGTCTGTTAACTCAGTGATTAAACAGGGTTGACCTAAGTTTCTTTTTTTTTTTTTCCCTTGGATACTGAGAATTGAACTCAGGCGCACTCAACCCCTGAGCCACATCCCCAGCCCTGTTTTGCATTTTATTTACAGACAGGGTCCCACTGAGTTACTTACTGCCTCTCTAAGTTGCTGAGGCTGGCTTTGAAAGCTGTCCTTGAGTCAGCCTCCCCAGCTGCTGGGATTACAGGCGTGTGCCACTGCACCCAGCTTGACCTAAGTATTCACAGGGTTTTTGCTTTTTGAATTTAGCAATAAATTCTAACAGCTATTTTCCTCTAAGAGAAGATTTGTTTTTGAAAGAACCTTAAGCCAGGTCCCACCAAAACTACTCCATAACCTCTTGGTATAAGTTGAACTTCCTGGCTCCCTCTTTCCCACATCTCAGAGCTGGGTATGAATATAGTCTCTGGCTGTTCCTGACCATGGAGTTGGAAAAGCAAATATGTGTTTTAGAGCAGATATGACTCTATATAAAGTTCAGGCAGTTTGGACTATTGTAGAAGTTGATTAGTTTTGAGAAAGATTCTCTGGAGCTGTCTTTCTAGATTCTTATCTGGGAGTGGATAATAGTAGGGTGAGAAGTATGATACGGTAAGCAGTTTTAATTCCGGGGTAGAAAAATATCATATCATATCCATTCCCAGTTGACCACAAGACTGTATTGCTCATACCTTTAGTTTTTAATCTTCGTAAAGTAGTACAGTTATTTTCCCCATGTCATAGGACTTTTGCAATTAATATAATCAGTTTTACACCAGTTATGGGGGAGAAGATACTGCTAAGATGCTAAAGAATATAAACAGAGACTATTGAGAAGGAAAAGCAAGTGCTGTGTTAGGAATGCCGTACAGAAATATACACTTCAAAGTTAGAGGAGAAAAACAGCCTGCTTACAAATGGCTCTTCACTGTTTTCTTTATGTGGCTTCACATGTTCTTTTAGTTGGCATTGTCTTTTACCATCTCCCATCCAGGTGTCTTTTCCTTATATTTAACTTCAGCCCTGTTCTTGCAGTATTCCTACTCCCCAACCCTGCCCTACAGTGAGCAGTCTTTGTGCAGCTGTCTCTTGGCAGAGGATACTTTTTATGAAGCAGCATGGGTTTCTGTAGAGGAGAGTAGGGGATAAAGATAAGGATGGGAGCCGGGCACAGAGGTGCACCCTGTAATCCCAGCAGCTTGGAAGGCTGAGACAGGAGAATCATGAGTTCAAAGTCAAATCTCTTCAACTTCAAGGCACTAAGCAACTCCATGAGACCCTGTCTCTAAATAAAATATAAAATAGGGCTGGAGTTGTGGCACAGTGGTCAGGTACCCCTGGGTTTAATTCTTGGTATCAAAAAAAAAAAAAAAAAAAGATAATTGTTATGGGAATGAAAGGGCTGTTGAAAGATTAGAGGCCAGTGTGCCTGGGCCCAAGGACTGGGGTCATAATCATACTTTGTCTTTTACCAGTGCCTTTTGTCCAAGGCCCTGAAAGGGCTTAACAAAATTCTGGTCTGAATAACATTATTCTTTACTCTTTGAAATTTGCTAGAGGTGGCAGTAAGGCCCTGGGGTGCGGGTGGGAATGATCGTGCTATAGTGGCAAAAGGAAATAAGCTAGATAGCCTGGTTCCTAGTTAGAATTTTGCCAGAATGACAAGTCAGATGAAAGTTGTTGGTATTAGGTGAAAGTTTGCCATTGTTTAAAATGAACTGAGGTGGTTTAATGGAAATGCCCTTTTCTTTCCCACCTTTGTACATGGTGACTGTTAGTCCTAAAAGGGGGAAAATTTTAAGAGATTTTTCTTAGGAGTCTTAAGTGCTCTTGAGTTCAAGAATTAGAAGATGGGGCTGGGGATGTGGCTCAAGCGGTAGCGCCCTCGCCTGGCATGCGTGCAGCCCGGGTTTGATCCTCAGCACCACATACAAACAAAGATGTGTGTCCGCCGAAAACTAAGAAATAATAATTAAAAAAAAAAAAAAAAGTTACTTTAAAAAAAAAGAATAAGAAGCTGTGAGTATCTATGTTTGTACTAAGCTTGAAACTAGGAGTCTTGAGTGAACATAAAGCCCAAGTTCAGTAATTAACAAGAGCTTGATTTATACTGTTTATTTCTGTATAAAATGATATTCAGAATCTGACTCACCTTTTCATGTTATGAAAATAAGAGTTTTACAGAGTTTGTGGATACATATGAATATTGCTTAAAACAGAATACCCTTGTCTACAGGAAAGTGCTGAAGCTAGCTTTCTGTGTTGAGTTGAGGCTCTTTGCCTGCAGTACCCTATCATTTGATTTGTGCCTGCTGTTTCAGGTTTTCGGTTCTTTCTTACCCATCTGAAAAAAAACTGCCAGTTATTCAGTGAATAAGGTAAAGAGATGGCAGTTGACTTCCCCAAATTTGTTCCTTTTTGGAGTAGACACAGGGGGAAAAAATCCTGACATGCTTTTCTGTAGCTGAGAAGCCCTGTTAAGCACACATAACAAAAATCATTTTTATAAAACTGACAAAGTCTATACATTGTTAAATTTCTTTGCCCCTTTTGTAGTCTTTCTGAGGTTAATTGTTTTCTAATTGTTTCATTTTCTTCCTCTCCCAAATCCAGGCTGGCTATAGCAAACATCATTCAAGATGTCCAGCAAAGGAAGCAGCACAGATGGCAAAACAGACTTAGCTAATGGTAAGGGGCCAAAATGAAGGTGAAGCTATTTTTACTATGAACTGAGGTCCTCCTCCCTGCAAGACATGGGAGGATTTTTGTGGGGGAAGAAACCCTTCTTGGGTTGTTTTCAGTATAGGGAAACATATTATCTGGTACTTTTTTTCCTTCAAATTTTTGTTTTCAGAAAAGCAATAACATGTCAAGAGGTTTAGAATTCTGAAAGGCTGTACAGGTAGGCTGAACCTAGGAAATGCTATTAATGAAGGAGAAAAACAAGAGACCTAATTGATGATGGGAACAGGGGGATTTTGGGGAAAGATGAGGTTCTCCAGTTATATTGAGAAGTCTCTTTCCATGGTAAATAAGAGTTTCTTCATTAGAGGTATTAGATAAGAGATGAAGTTACCAGGCTGGGGATATAGCTCAGTGATAAAGTGCATGCTTAGCATGTGTAAAGCCCTGAGTTCAGTACCTGGTGCCAAAATAAAATAAAAAAATGAAGTTACAACCCTAACCAATGAGGATTGGGCCTGCCTTCCTTTTTTTCCCTCCCCTCCTTTTTCACTAGGATTAGTTGAAAGGCACAGAGTTCCAGAGGGATTTAAGTTAAACTATTGATTTGGAGCTTGGTCATTAGTTTAGATCAGGGATTGGCAAATTATAACCTACAAGCCAAAGCCACTCTGCCACTTATTTTTGTAAAAGTTTTATATCCATTCATTTATGTGGTGTCCATGGATTGTTTTTGTTCTAATGGGGTTGAATAGCTGCGAGAGTGCCATACGATCTGCAGATACTAACATTTTTGCTGTCTGGCCCTTTACAGAAGAAATTTGCCAACTCCTGAACTAGATCATGATCATTGACAGTTGTGGCCTTGTTGCTGAGTGTGTAATACATTCTGGCCCTTGTATTAATGTGGTAGGACTTTCAGAGTCTGAATTTGTTAATATTAATAATTTCTAAGAGTTTTGGTGTTTTATTTTTCCTCTGCCCACATATTTGTTAGGTGTGGTGTTTTTAATCCCTTCTTAGCACTTCCCAGCTCAAGCTCCAATTGCATTTCAAACTATATCTCTTTAACTTTTGAAGGATTGGAGGGCAGTGGGAATTGAACCCAGGGGTTCTTTACCACTGAGGCACATGCCCAGCCCTTTTAATTTTTTTATTTTGAGACAGGGTCTTGCTCAGTTGTTTAGGGCCTTGCTGAGTTGCTGGAGCATATGTAACAGTCTCAGCAAATGTGGTTCTGTTATTTTTCCCTTTTCGCTCCAACTCCTATCCCAGTTGATTTTCACACTGTGCTCTCAGTTGAGGTGCTTCTATGTCACCCATCCTTCCATCAAAACAAAGCATTTGTATTGTTATGTGTTTTATGTACTGGATTTTGTCTAGAAGTTCCATTTCTTCAAGGATCTTCACAAATTACTGCCCTAAGCCAGATGGCTAGTCAGTAAGGTGCTCCAGTTTTAAATCCCTAAACATCAATATTGCAATATTAAACATCATATTGGAATCAAAGGCTGATCTGTCTTCCCCTAACAAGTTTTAGGTCTGGCAAGATAAAATTTGTAGTCATCTGAGGAAATATTTCTTTTTTAGTTGTAGTTGGATACAATACCTTTATTTTATTTATTTATTTTTATGTGGTGCTGAGGATCAAACCCAGGGCCTTGCACGTGCTAGGCAAGCGCTCTACTGCTGAGCCATACTCCCAACCCTCTCAACAACTTTTTTTTGTTTCAGGGGTACTGGGAATTAAACCCAGGGCCTCATGCATGTTAAGCAAACACTCTGCCACGGAGCTACATCCCTAGCCCTTTTTAAAGACATGTCTTACTAAGTTACCCAGACTAGCCTCCAATTTGGAATTCTTCTGCCTCCGTCTCCTAAGTCCCTAGGATTACAGGTGTGTGCCACTGTACCCAGTTGGAGATTTTCTTATAGACATTCTAATTATTTGCTGCAACTAATGGATGTCTATCCAACAGGACAGAGCCTAAGTGGTTGCATCAGGCACACTTTTGTATAATATGCCAATGCTTAGCCTCTCAAGAACTTATTATAGATTGTTCTGTAGTTCTTTGCTTTTATTGAAGTTCATTTATGTGTGTGTTGCTTTGATCTTAATTTTTTCAATTTCTGTTCTTTATAAGATTTCCTTTCAGAAGTACTCTTTATAAGCATTTATAATGGAAACACTTTGACTGAAGTTTGTTTCTTAGTCTTTTGATGTAATGGTTTCTTACAGTGGGAATTCCCTCTGATAACTAACTATGCTAATCCTGTTTCCTTATTTTTGCCTCTCACCTATTGATTCTTCATCAATGTGCAGGAAGCCTGTCTAGCAGTCCAGAGGAGATGTCTGGAGCTGAAGAGGGAAGAGAGACATCCTCAGGCATTGAAGTAGAGGCCTCAGACCTGAGTTTAAGCTTGACTGGGGATGATGGTGGCCCCAATCGCACCAGTACAGAAAGTCGAGGCACAGACACAGAAAGCTCAGGTGAAGAAAAGGACTCTGACAGCATGGAGGACACTGGCCATTACTCCATCAATGATGAAAACCGAGTTCGTGACCGCTCAGAGGAAGAGGAAGAGGAAGAAGAGGAGGAAGAACAACAACCTCGGCGCCGTGTACAACGAAAGCGAGCTAACCGTGACCAGGACTCATCAGACGATGAGCGGGCCTTGGAGGATTGGGTGTCCTCAGAGACAACAGCCCTGCCCCGACCTCGATGGCAGGCCCTCCCTGCCCTTCGGGAACGGGAGCTGGGTTCAAGTGCCCGCTTTGTGTATGAAGCCTGTGGGGCAAGAGTCTTTGTACAGAGGTTCCGCCTGCAGCATGGGCTTGAGGGCCATACTGGTTGTGTCAATACCCTGCACTTTAACCAGCGCGGCACCTGGCTGGCCAGTGGCAGCGATGACCTGAAGGTGGTAGTGTGGGATTGGGTACGGCGGCAGCCAGTACTGGACTTCGAGAGTGGCCACAAAAGTAATGTCTTTCAGGTGAGGCAAGGATTCATAATAGCAACTGAGAGAATCAGACATGAATCAGACAAATCTGAGTTGCTGCTTAAGAGTGGAAGCTGAAAGTGAGTTTTGGTAGGAATTAGACATCAGGACTCTACATTGGTTCCCTTAATGACACTGAAGGCCCATGGTAACTTTTTATTTCCTTGCATGTAAGCATCAGAAGCTTCATTATAGGTTCTTGGAACTTATCAGGAAAATATTATAGATGCTATGGTAGAAGGTAATATAGTATTAAGAGCATAGGCTCTTGAACCAAACTGCCTAGATTCAAATTCTGGCCCTAACATGTAATAACTATGTGAAGCTGAGCAAGTTATTTAACTTGTAAGATGGAACTGAGAGGAGAAAGAATTATGAGGATTAAATAACAGTTGATAGGCTAGGAGTGTAGTTTGGTGGTAGAGTTCTTGGCTAGAATGTGTGAGGCTTTGGGTTCTAGCCCCAGCACTACCAAAAAAAAAAAAAAAAGTAGCAAAAACAATGGAAGCTAAGCACTTAGAACCATGGCTGATACTTAATAACATTTGCTAGAAACTAGCTAAGATTGTTATTATTCCTTGGAGATTTTACTCCTTTGCCCCGTCCTCCATATTAATATTAGCTCTTCATCCATAAATTTGTTCTTTTTCTTTTTCCCTATATTTCATAATTTCCTTTTCCTTTGTGGCAAAATTCGTTTGCTTTCTGAATATTTCTTACTTTCTCTCCTATTAGGTACATTCACATTAGCTTTTTTTTTTTTAGAGAGAGAGAGAATTTTAATATTTATTTTTTAGTTTTCGGCGGACTCAACATCTTTGTTTGTTTGTATGTGGTGCTGAGGATTGAACCCGGGCCGCACCCATGCCAGGCGAGCGCGCTACCGCTTGAGCCACATCCCTAGCCCCTCACATGAGCTTTTAATCATGTACTACCTCACCCTTACAGAGTCACTGAAATTTCCCTTTACATCAGAGGAAGTTTTTTCTATCACTTTTCTTTAACTCCTAGATGAAATTAGGTTTATTCAGCTGTATGAATAGAAAAGCACCAGGCACAGTGGTGCACGTCTGTAATCCCAGCCACTTGAAGCAAGATTGCCCAAGTTCAAGGCCAGCATGGGCAACTTAGTGAAACCCTCAGCAACTTAACAAGACCCTGTCTCAAAATTTTTTTAAAAAAGGGGCGTGGCGGGGTCTGAGATGCTTGCGTAGCATACACAAAGTCCTGGACTCAATCCCCAGCATTTCAAAAGAAAAAAAAAATGTTAAAAAAGGCTGGGAGCAAAATTTAGTGGTAAAGCACACCTGGCTTTAATCTCTAGTACCCCCCAAAAAACAAAAAAGAGTAGGAAAGCTACATCTAGCTTTCATGCAAGAAAAAAGTGTGAACTTGGGTCATCATCTCATTTTTTTACTCTTACATTCGTCTTTTCAAATTTCTTATGTATCTTTTTTTTTTTTTTAATTCTTAATATTCCAGGCCAAATTCCTTCCCAATAGTGGTGATTCCACCCTGGCGATGTGTGCCCGGGATGGGCAGGTTCGGGTAGCAGAACTGTCTGCCACACAGTGCTGCAAGAATACAAAGCGTGTGGCCCAGCACAAGGGAGCATCCCATAAGGTAAGAAGGTCCTTACTCCAAAGTTTGTGAGTGTAAGCTAGATATGGTAGCACATGCCTGTGATTCCAGCTACTTGGGAACCTGAGGCAAGAGGATCGCAAGTTCAAGTCCAACCTAGTCAACTTAGCAAGACCCTTTTTCAAAATAAAAAGGGTTATCAATGCAACTTGGTGATAGGGCACCCTGGGTTAACCCCCCAGAACTGCACAGAATAGTGAAAAAAAAAAAAAAAAAAGTTTGTGAGTCCAAATCCTTTATGGATATCAGCCATTATCACCCTTTTCTCTACCCATTGTGTTCCTTTTGTTATGGTCATCTGCCTCACCTTTTTCAGTGCTAAGATTGGTTAAGAAGGGAGCAAAAAAACCAACCCAAGCAAAGTATAAAGTATATCATTGGTCAGATCACATACTTATAGCATTCCGTTGATTATATCTCGCTCCTAAGCTGAGCTATGGTTGGTTTGGAGATCCTTGAGGTCTCATGCTTTCCAAACCCCTTAAGGTTATTCTGATTGTTTTTAGAACATTTCTAACAGTCCCAGAGTGCTAGTAGTTGGTTCCTCAAATGTTAGAGCTCCAGCTTCTCTGCTTACAACTCAAACTCACAAGTTGCACTATTTCTGGAAGCCACATTTAGAGCTGTGAATATAGGCCAAATGGTCACGGTGGTAGCTAGTAAGGAACTAAGAGCTGTCCAGTCTCAGGGTAGGTATTATGTTTTTCCATGTCATCAAAAGAGGATGGTTTAAAAAAAAAAAAAAAAAAAAAATTGTACTCTCTTCTTTCAAACCCTAATATGTAGCATCCTTTTCCAATTCAGATGCTTCAGGAAACGTGAAAATCACCTATTTCTTAAACCTTTCCCTGACCCACTAGATAACTACTTTTTAGAAGTAGGATGTAGGGAATGAAGCTTGGAAAAAGAAGAGAACTTGATTGCCATGTTTCTCCATATCTGAAGGCATAGAATTGATTTTTTTTTTAATATTTTTTTAGTTATAGATGGCAATACCTTTATTTATTTACTTTTACGTGGTGCTGAGGATTGAACCCAGTACCTCACATGTGCTAGGCAAGTGCTCTACCACTGAGCTACAACCCCAGCCCATGAAATTGATTTTTGAGAATGAACTTTTCTTGACTGATATTCTCCTTTGGTATCTCTATTTTGATCCTTTGGGACTTAGTTAAAATTGCAAATCATCTGTCTTTTTTGAGTTGTATAGAATAAGCAGACTGTGAATAGTTCACAGAATAAGAGTGAGTGGGGGGCTGGGGTTGAGGGCTCAGCAGTAGAGCGCTTGCCTAGCACATTCAAGGCCCTGGGTTCGATCATCAGTACCACATAGAAAATAAAAGTATTGTGTCCAACTAAAAAATAAATATTAAAAAAAAAAAAAAGAGTGGGGCTTAAGTTATCTCCCTTCCTAGGATTTTACAACAACGGAAAAGGCAGACATTTCTCTTGCTGAGACATTTTATATGCAGCTCTTCCTAAAAGTAAAGGAGTGGGAACTAGCCTGACTATAATTCTGAGCTTTAGAAACCTTATCCCTTTTCCTTTGTCTCCTTCAGTTGGCCCTGGAACCAGACTCTCCCTGTACGTTCCTGTCTGCAGGTGAAGATGCAGTTGTCTTCACTATTGACCTGAGACAAGATCGGCCAGCTTCGTGAGTATAGCAATAATATCTATAAAATTCCATTCCTTGGCCTTGAAAATATTTTTTTTTTCTTTTTCAAAAAATATTTTTAGTTGTAGATGGACACAATGCTTTTATTTAATTTATTTATATGTGGTGCTTAGGATCGAACCCAGTGTCTCACACATGCTAGACAGGCGCTCTACCACTGAGCCATAGGCCCAGCCTGGACTTGAAAATATTTCATGTGTCCCAATAATGCTCAGCTCTCAGGTCCATCAGAATAGTACCTTTGTGTCTATGGTAAGAGATAGTTTAAGGTTTAGAATTCCTTACTTTTTAGCCCTGTTTCTCAGCAGTTTGCTTTCATTTCTCAGATGGTGTTTTTTATATGTGGGCTTTAATAACTTGAACTCATCCTTTCCAGCCACTTAGGTGCCATTCATCTTATTTATAAGAAGCATTACATATTAGTTTAGAGAGACAGGATCATATAAATTTTCAGTTCAGTTTATATTATATACAATCATAAGATAGACCTTGAAAAATATATTGGTAGCTATAGTAGAGTTCTGACATACCACAGCTCATTTGTACATGAATTTGAGACACATAATTTACGTATAAATTATTTTAATTCTGATACCATAGAAAAAAGCACAGCATCTTGTTTGGATATAGGTAGACCTGTCCTAGTTCAAATCTTAACTCAGGCCCTATTAGTTATGACCTATGTAATATTTTGAACCTCAGTTTCTTTGTTTTTACAAATATAATAATATCTACCCTGACTTAATAAACAGATACATTTTAAGAGATTCATAGACAAAATATTAATGCTTCTTGTGTATCCCCCATTTGTGCAAGCGTGCTATCGCTGAGCCACGTCATATATATATATATATACACACACACACACACACACACACACACATACATATATATACCACAAGCCCCGACTTGTTAGTAATTTTGAAAACATTTCCAAACCCTTTTGTATATATTTGTGTACCTAGGTATATACATATATTTATATACTGTCCTCCATAAATGGGCTAATTATATGTATGCATACATGTATACTTTTGCAATTTGCTTTTTTAATATTATAATGTATTTTGGAGGTCTGTGTCAGGCTATAAAAACCTACCTAATTTTAAGTTTTATTTATTTTTGGATGTGGTACTAGGAACTTCAGCACTGAGCTATATCCATAGTACTTTCATTTTTTATTTTGAGACAGGGTCTTGCTGAATCCATAAGGGTTTCACTAAATTGCTGTGGGTGGCCTTGAACTTGCAATCCTCCTGCTTCAGTCTCCTGAGCAAAAGCCTATTTAATTTCTTTTTTTAAGAGCTTTATAGTTACACATAGTAGTTGGGTTCATCCTGACACACTCATACATCCATGGAAATTGATTTTAGTTCATGATTTCCCCCTTTTCCCTCCCCTCCTCCTTTACCTTTCCCACTCTTTTTCCTCTACCAGACTCCTTTCGCTCATTATTAATTTCTGTTTGATTGGTTCTTTGTTATCTTATTCTTCCTTTCCCCTTTTCTTTTTTTTACTCTAATATCCACATATAAGAGAAAATATTCAACCTTTGAGATTCTGAGTTTGGCTTATTTCACTTAGCATGATATTTTCCATTTCCATCCATTTACTGACAAATGCCCTAACTTGTTTTTTCTTTTCTTTCTTCTTTTTTTTTTTTTTGTAGTAGGGATTGAACGTAGGAGCACTGAATCACTGAGCCACATTCATTCCTAGCCCTTTTTTTTTTTTTTTTTTTAATTTTGAGATGGGACTTTGCCAAGTTGCTTAGGGCCTTGCTAAATTGCTGAGGCTGGCTTTGAACTTGGGATCCTCCTGCCTCTGCCTTCCAAGCCACTGGGAATACAGGTGTGTGCCACCATGCCCAGCAGTTTCGTTATTTTTTATGGCTGAGTAGAGCTCCATCATACACACACACACACACACACACACACACACACACACACATATATATATATACCACAATTTCTTAATCCATTCATCTTTTGACAGGCATCTGGGTTGATTCTATAATTTAACAATTGTGAATTGTATTGCTATATACATTGAGGTGGCTGTATTGCTGTAGTGTGCTAATTTTAGATCTTTTGGAAAAATACCAAGGAGTGGGATAGCTGGGTCACATGGTGGTTCCATCCCTAGATTTTTGAGGAATCTCTATACTTCAGCCTACCTAATTTTTAAACATGGCATATGTGTCATAACATTGGTACACCACTGTTTACTTAATCACTGCCTTGTTGATTGATACCTAGATTATTTATTGTCTTTTTTAGATTTAAAAATTATAACAAATTTCATAGTTCAGTACCAATATTAGGAAAGGGATGTCAATGTTTTTATTTTTAAAGAGATATCTTGAAAAAGTTGTCTGGAAGATAGAATTTCAACAGCTGCTTAAATGACGGAAATGTTTCAGGCTTAGGAAAAGGATATGCTGGTTATTCATATACCCTTAAGAAGACGAAGTTTGGGAAATGGTGCTGGGTATATAGTGAAAGGGGAGCTGTGTGGTGACACAGGCCTATAATCCCAGTGACTCAGGAGGCTGAGGTATAAGGCCAACCTCATCAACTTAGTGAGACCCCCGTCTCAAAATAAACAAAAAGTGCTGGGGGTGTAGCTCAGTAGTAAAGTACCCTGGGTTTAATCTCCAGTATCCCATGCCGCCACCACCACCACCACCACCACCCCTCCCCCGCAAAAAAAAAAAAAAAAAAAAATTGCAAACAGAGTGGAAAAGGGAGTAAGCCACTGAGTCAAGGGCTTTGACCCTCTAGTACAGATGATCCCCAAACTTATGATGGCTTGACTTAATGAATTTTTCAACGTTATGATGGTGTGAAAATGATTTTGATTCAGTAGAAATACACTTTAAAACTTGAGATTTTGATCTTTTCCTTTTTTTTTACCTCAACAAATTAAATGTATTGAATACATTTTGAATATAATAG
>NW_026000019.1:28356644-28406035 GCF_001458135.2 Marmota marmota marmota
AAAAAAAAAAAAAAAAAAAAAAAACACAGAGTGGAAGGGAGTAAGCCTGAGTCAAGGGCTTTGCCCTCTAGTACAGATGATCCCCAACTTATGATGGTTTGACTTAATGATTTTTCAACGTTATGATGGTGTGAAAATGATATTGATTCAGTAGAAACTACACTTTAAAACTTGAGATTTTGATCTTTTCCTTTTTTTTTCCTTCAACAAATAATGTATTTGAATACATTTGAATATATAGATATACAGATCCAAATAGATATGCATGTATATATACATATATATACACACACACACACACACACACACACACACACACACACAAATATCCATTTTTATGCATTTGGTAAAAAATTAAGCTACAGCACCCTTTTTAAAAAGAGAGAGAGAGAATTTTTTAAATATTTATTGTTATTTTTGGTGGACACAACATCTTTATTTTTATGTGGTTCTGAGGATCGAACCCAGCATCCCGTGCATGCCAGGTGAGCGCGTTACCGTTTGAGCCACATCCCCAGCCCCTACAGCACCCTTTTTATACCTAATCATATAACTTGTAAGCCAATCCCTATTCATACATCTAGAACTGTTTTTTTATTGGTTTCTTAATATTTGATAGTATGGCTAGTGGTTAGGTATGTAAATAATTTTCCATCTTACTCTATTACAAATAATGCTGCAGTAAATACCTGTGTAACATACTCCTTTATGCACTTTATGAATAGCAGTAGGGACATTCCTATAAGTAGAAGTGATAGACGGATCAAAGAGTATATTATTTTGTTAAATGCATTTGCAATTTATGGTGGATTTTTTAGGCTATAACTCCACTGTAAATTCAGGAGCACCTGTAGTAGTTTTGTAGTTATCTAACTTTGAGAAGAACATTTAATCTCTTGAATATTTGTTGTTGCCAGTTCTAAGGTTGTCATTTTTTGATGACAATGAGACAGTAGCAGGTTTTCCACAGGAAAAGGTAAGGGTACAGATATATAAAAAAAAAAAAATGATAATAAATTTATTTGATCTACTGTTTTTTTTTTTTTTTTTGAAGAATAATGAGATTTTATCCTGTAGATCAGGTTCAGAGGGAAACTACTATTCAGCCACAGGAATGGTTGAAATAATGGCTAGTGTAAATGAATTTGGCAGATTATTGAATTTGAAATAAAATGATATAGGCAGAAAATCTGGCTGAGAGCACAAACAATGGTAGGCAGCATGGAAAGTAAAGAGGGAAAATTGGAAAAACTTTTTTCCCCCCTCCTTGGTCCTAGGGATTAAACCCAGGGTTATTTTACCACTGAGCTACATCTCCAGTCCTTTTTATTTTATTTTATTTTATTTTATTTTAATATTTATTCTTAAGTTTTAGGTGGACACAATATCTTCATTTTACATTTATGTGGTGCTGCCTCATGCATGCTAGACGAGCACTCTACCACTGAGCCACAACCCCAGCTCCTTTTTTATTTTTTGAGACAGGAAATTACTGAATTGCTGAGGGTCTCACTCAGTTTCTGAGGCTGGCTTCAAATTTGCAGTCCTCCTGCCTTAGCCTCCTGAGTCACTGGGATTACAGGCGCATGCTACGTCCTGGTACATTGGAGAAACTGGATTAGAAGGAGGCCCAGATTCTAGATTGGAGGCATAAGAGTATTTTAAACGTTTTTGCTTTAGGAGTTAAAGAAGTAGTTTTACAGGCTGGAATGAGGTGGAAGGCTGAATTGTGAAGGTCTCAGTCAAAAAATTCAAGCTGTTTTCATGTGTTCAGCTAGTACCTAAACACTTGCTTATATCATGCATTTTTTGTGTGTGTGAAGTTGGCATGGGGGATTTTTTGTATATAATTTTTTTGTACACTTTCTTTTAATGGAAAACTACAGAGATTTTAAAATCACAATCTCTCTACTTTGCCTAGAGCTGAACTGATGACTATGTAGAGAGGATGCTAAAATTGTTTCTTTACAAAGAAACTCATTGTCATGGTTATATTTTTTCCTGTTTCCATAGCATCAAAAATGAATTAAACCCCTTAAAATAAAAAACAAAAGCTAAAGCTAAGCCCCTTTCTGTAGTTTCTTGATGTCTTACTTATAAATTTATTAATCTCCATGGTGTCAGATTTGACTGGACACTTAGATATGGGAAGAGTATTCATATTGCCACCTTTAGGCTGGGATAAATTGTAGTTGTTAAGCCAGATTCTCCTTACTAAGCTTCTGAACTTTCTGTGGTTTCCCCGAGGCTCTTTGCCCTCCTATCACTCACCTATCTTGTGTTACAACCAGGATAATTTGAAAGTGTTTTCTCAGCCTTACAAAGAGCTATCTTCATAAGAATGTTCTCTTCTGCTTTCTTTTGGCATACCTCTAGGTTAGAAAACTATAGCTTTTTTTAAGTATGTGTGTTTTTTGTTGTTGTTGTTGTTGTTGTTGTTGTTTTTTAATGCTGAGGATTGAACCCAGGGCTTCACACATGAGTATTCCTACCACTGAGTTCTACATTCCCAGCTTTTTGATTTTTATTTTGAGACAGTGTCTTGCTAAGCCCTGACTGGCCTTGGACTTACCATCCTCCTGCCTCAGCCTCCCAAGTATTTGGGATTACAGGCATGTGCCGTTGTACCCAGCTGTGTGTGTGTGTGTGTGTTTTTAGATGTTGATGGACCTTTATTTTATTCAAACCCAGTGCCTCACACATGCTAGTCAAGCTCTCTACCACTGAGCCACAACCCCAGCCCCTTAGTATATATTTTTAAAAGCTAGGGAGTTTTTTGGAGGGGGGAGGGGCAGGTACCAGGAATTGAATTCAGGGGCACTTGATCATTGAGCCACATCCCCAGCCCTATCCTGTATTTTATTTAGAGACAGGGTCTCACTTCTGCTGAGGCTGGCTTTGAACTCAAGGTCCTCCTGCCTCAGCCTCCCGAGCCGCTGAGATTACATGTGTGCACCACTGTGCTTGGCTTTAAAGCTAGGTTTTAAGTGGCATTTTTCCAGAATCTGGGAGACACACTCTGACCTAAAGTTATTTTTTAACCCAGTGGTTCTGTAAATTTTTCTCCACTCCTCTCCAGGTGATTGGGAAGATATACAGTATTTACAAATAGAGGAGGGAACTGTATGGGTAACATCTCTTTAATGACTGATTGTTATTGTGTTGGATTTCCTGAAGAGCATATACCTTTAACTTACATTTCTTAAGCAACACAAGAAAAAATTTTACTGAATATTTTTCCCATCTTCAAAGTAGCATGTAGTGAATATTTGTGCTTTTTCATTTTTCATTGTCTAAGACAAACAAAAATAATTTTTCTTTCCAGATGAGAATATTTTCGTTTTCTTATTAGCCATGCCTCTATTGCCGTCTTGGCTCTCATTTGTCATGACCATCTAGATCTTATGGAGACTAAAGTGTTGTGTATTTTTCTACTCTTCCAGGAAACTGGTGGTGACAAAAGAGAAAGAGAAGAAAGTGGGGCTATATACAATCTATGTGAATCCTGCCAATACCCACCAGTTTGCAGTAGGTGGACGAGATCAATTTGTAAGGTGAGTCTATTGCTTTTCTGTGTTTTTGAGAGTTTGAGACTCTGGCACATTGTCTTTTTTTTTAAATTTTTATTGTTGGTTGTTCAAAACATTACATAGTTCTTGACATATCATATTTCACACTTTTATTCAAGTGGGTTATGAACTCCCATTTTTACCCCGTATACAGATTGCAGAATCACATCGGTTACACATCCACTGATTTACATATTGCCATACTAGTGTCTGTTGTATTCTGCTGCCTTTCCTATCCTCTACTATCCCCCCTTCCCTCCCATCTTCTCTCTCTACCCCATCTACTGTAATTCATTTCTCCCCCTTGTTTTTTTTTTTTTCCCTTTCCCCTCACTTCTTCTTGTATGTAATTTTGTATAACCCTGAGGGTCTCCTTCCCTTTCCATGCCATTTCCCTTCTCTCTCCCTTTCCCTCCCACCTCTCATCCCTGTTTAATGTTAATCTTCTTCTCATGCTCTTCCTCCCTACTCAGTTCTTAGTTACTCTCCTTATATCAAAGAAGACATTTGGCATTTGTTTTTTAGGGATTGGCTAGCTTCACTTAGCATAATCTGCTCTAATGCCATCCATTTTCCTGCAAATTCTATGATTTTGTCATTTTTTAATGCAGAGTAATACTCCATTGTGNTTTTTTTTTTTTTTTTTTTTTTTTTTTTTTTGAGACAGAGTCTTTTGTTGTTATTGTTTTAATTTTTCCATATTTTTTTATTGATGCATTATAAGTGTGCATAATGATGGGATTTGTTGTTGCATATTTGTGCATGTGCATAATATAACCATATAATTTGGCCAATATCACTCCCCAACACTCCCTGCTTCTCATCCCTGATGTCTTTCCTTTACTGATGTCCCTCTCATTATCATGAGATCCACCACCATCTTTCTTTTTTTCTTTATCCTCTCTAGTTTCTGCATATGAGAGAAAACATACAACCCTTGACCTTCTGAGTTTGATTTATTTTGCTCAACATAATGGTCTCTATTCCATCTATTCTCCTGCAAGTGACATGATTTCATTTTTCTTTATGGCTGAATAAAACTCCATTGTGTATATATACCATTCATTAGCTGATAGAGACCTAGGCTGGTTCCATAGTTTGACTGTTATGAAATGTGCTACTAAACCTGGGTATGCATGCATCACTGTAGAATGATGACTTTAATTCTTTAAGATAAATACCGAGGAGTGGTTTAACTGGGTCATATGGTAGTTCATGATTAATTTTTTGAGGAACCTCCATATTGATTTCAATCATGGTTGTATTAATTTGCAGTTCCTCCAACAGTACAAAAGTGTTCCTTTTTTTCCACCTCCTCCCCAACACTTATTATTTGTATTCTTGATGACAGCCATTCTGACTGGTGTGAGAAAAAATCTCAGTGTAGTTTTGATTTGAATTTGTATAATTGCTAATGATGTTGAACATCTGTTCATGTATTACACGGTCCTTTGTATTTCCCCACCCCCTCCCCGTACTAGGAATTGAACCACTGAGCTACATCCCCAACCCTTTTTATATTTTATCCTGAGACAAAGTCTCGGTGAGTAGCTGAGACTGGCTTTGAACTGAGACAGGTTTCTGAGGCCTTCATACTTGCAATCTCCCACCTCAGCCTCCCAAGTTGCTGGGATTATAGGCAAGAGCCACTGTGCCCTATTTCTTCCATTTTCATAAATAAATTGCCATTGCACTTGCAATTTTGTATATTGGTTTGGGATTTAGAAACAATTTGACTTGAAAACCCTAGGTGTGAACTGAGGGGTTTTGGCTCCTACTATCCTGAGCCATTTTCTTTATCTGTAGTGATAATCTTTGTTCCTATGAGCATTTGTTGAAACCCTGACTATTGAGGCAATATTCTAAGGAAAGCAGGCATCATAGGTTCAACCTCTAGTTAGTTTCCTTCTGATCTTTAGTAGGAAACTGTACCCATCCCTCTCCAGTTTTTATTTTAACTATATTTATTTGAGATTGTCAGTTTGAAAAAGAGAAGAGGCAGTATCACTATAAAAATGAATTACTTTGCTTTCTTCTTCTTCTTTTTTTTTTTAATTTGTACCAGGGATTGAACCAGCACTTAACCACTGAGCAATATTCCCAGCCCTTTTTATATTTTATTTTGAGACAGGGTCTCACCAAGTTTCTTAGAGCCTCAGCAATTTAGGAAGACCCTGTCTCAAAAATAAAAAATAAAAGGCCCTGGGGATGTAGTTCAGTGGTGGTAAAATGCCCCTGGGTTTAATTCCCAGTACAAAAAAACACAAAACAAAAGTTTGCCAACCCTTGTCTAGCATCATCATATGTAGGATATAGTAGGTTCTTAATAAATGGAGAAAGGGAAGAAAATTCCTATAAAGTAGAAGGCCAAAAAGCATTACATACTGAGGAACACAGAATTCTACCATATTATCAAAAGGCATCCCATGAAGCTTGAGTATTTCAATTTTTTTTAATTAATTTGCTGACTTGTTGAATCTTATAATGGCTTAGTGATATTTGAGAGCTGTTGATTTAAACCTTGTTAAGAGAAAAACAAATTTGATTAACAGCTGATAAATCTGTTGAAAGAGTTGTAATTGATAGTGTAACCATCCCCCTGCCACCCACCTGGCTTTGTTATTGTTCATTTATCAAGCATTTCCTGGGTAATTCTCTTTCTCCTTCCATTTCTCTCCTTCCTTCCTCCACTGCCCATTCCCCACCCCCGCCTTTTTTTGTGTGTGTGTGGTACTTGGAGTTGAGCAGGACCTTGCACATGCTAGGCAACCCCTCTACCACTGAGCTTCATCCAGAGCCCTTTTTATTTTGATACTTTGAGACAGGACCTCTTTAAGTTGCCCAGGCTAGCTTCAAACTTCCTATCCTCCTGTCTCAGCCTCCCAAATAATTATGTGGCTATTGTGTAGAATATTGAAGCAGTGGTAGGCACCCATACTAAGGAGTTTGAACTTTATTCAGTTGGTTGTACAAAATCACTGAGGAGATACAATCAGGGAATTTACATAAAATTTAGCGTTTTACACATAATTCTGATGACAGTTCAAGCAGGGAAATTAGAAGGATAATGCTATTATCTAGGCAAAATATGATAAGTGGTGAAGAAAGCAAATATTGTCTAAAAACAATTTTACAGGGAGTAAAATTGACAAGACAGGAATTGCTATATAGGAGAGAAGGTACCTGATTTCTTGCTTGATCACTCCCATTTATGATAGTTCCATTATCAAAGATTCAGGGGAAAGGGATAGGTTTAGAATGAGTTTACTTTTGGGGAACCTATTATAACATCCATTTGTTAAGTAGATGTATGTCTGGAGCTCATATTAAGTATGATTTAAGGCATTTATCCATATTTAGGAAGTAGTGCTTAAAGCATCAGTAAAGAAAAATACGCATAAGCAGTTTCTGGAGGTTTACATATTCTTTGGACTCCAGGTTAAAAAAATTTCTTGGTATAAATAGTCAGATGAGAATTTAACACCAAGCCCCGGGGGAACATCAGCATTTAAGGGATAAACAAAGACAAACTCATGGACCGTACTGAGGAATGATTGGCCATCAAGGAAGGATGATGTTTCAAGGAAGCAGTGATGAACAATGTCAGACCAAGAGAGAAAGCTTTGAAAAGTATCTCCTTAGCTTTGGCAGTTAGGTTATTAAAGATTTCAGCCTAAGAAGTTTAGTGGTAAATTGAGGGTAAAAGCCATATTGGAATGGGTTGAGAAGTGAACAAAAAGTAAGGAAGTGAAAACATTGAATTTATATTGTTCTTTTGAGTAATTTGCAGAAGGAAAGAGAGAGAAAGCAACAGTAGAAAAGAAATGTTTGACAGTGATGAAAGAAGAGATTGAAAAATGGAACTAATTAGTCAAACGAGTTCCCTGGGGATGATGAGATTAAGAGCATCTTTGGAGATTAGAGAAGACTGCTGAATCAGGATAAAGACTGGATCTGCCTTCTCTTTCCTCAACGCATTTTCACACTTAGCACAATACTTGAAACATTTGTGCCATAAATATTTATGAAGCTTGAATTGGAGAGAGTAGGAATGATGAAGGTAGTTTGCTTGATGGCAATAAAGGAAGGAGAGAAGGTCTTGAGGAAAATTGTGGTTTTCTAATAGTTGTTGTGGGGTATCAGAGGGAGAACTGGCCAAATAAAAAAGAATCAGAGACCCATTCACTTACAAACAGCATGATCTCTGTCCAGGAGTAATAAATTCTTTGGGATAGGTAATATACATTTTAAAAGCTCTGTGATGTTAGTTGTTTCAGTGGAATAAGCTGAAAGTGATATAAAAGTTGAAACTGGTAGAATTGAGCAAAGTACCAGCATGAACGAGTTAGGGTTTGAAAATGGATTGAGGAATGGAGGCTCTTTATAAAAGAGCATGAACTGGAAGTTTGATGGGGAAAATATCCTTTATCTTCATCCATTTGCTTTCTGCCACTAATTGCAGCTCTTTGAGGAATCATCTTGTAAGTTTTGACATTTCTATTGCTTCTTCCATTACAGGATTTATGACCAGAGGAAAATTGATGAGAACGAGAACAATGGTGTACTCAAGAAATTCTGTCCTCATCACCTGGTAAGATTCATGAAGGGCCAGTGACTCCTGGCTTCCCTGACTTGATCCCAAGTCGGCCTTTGAATTTGTTGGTATAGTGGGAAAAGCAGAGCTTGCATTTTCAAGTCATGCACCTGGATTTGAATCTTGGCTTCCCAACTTACCAGCTTTGTGATCTTGGGCAGTCAGTTCACCTCTGTTAGCCTATTTTCTCATCAAGAAAGTAGAGAGAACAGTAACAGCCTTGGACCATCATGGTGAGGCCTAATGAAACCATGTATATGAAATAAATGGCTAGCAGAGAGAAGACAACAAGGCCCTAAGATTTTCGCCTTTGAGGTGGTCATGTTTCATTAGTTGTACTCCTATCTGTCTCTCTGTTTTTCTCTCATTCTCTGGGAGAAGATATAGGGGAGTTTGAAGGAAAACCTGTTCCTGAAGATGGTATGCCAAATGGGGGGGTGGGGCGTCAGTCAGTATCTGCTCCTTATTGCAGGTGAACAGTGAGTCCAAAGCAAACATCACCTGTCTTGTGTACAGCCACGACGGCACAGGTACGTGAGCAGGGCCCAGCTCCTAGGCTGGCATGTCTCCTCTGTCTAGAGAGCTGCTGAGCCAGTGAGGCACGTGCCCTCCAGTGCTCACCACTGTGCTATAGCTCCAAGTGGAGCATCTGGGGAGTAGTTGCTGATGGTGAGCACATAGTGGGAGGATGCAGCAGTGTCCCTTGGAGATGCCAGGCACCATTTGCAGAATGCTGCAGATGATATTTGGCAGGGCCTGTCCTGAAGCCCAGGCTACTTGGCCTGAGCAGGTTCTTATGCCTTTTCTTATCCTGTGTGAATGGATGTGATCTTCCTGAGATCTTCCTCTGCTACCCCTGGGTTGGCAGTGTGTTCCTAGTCTGCCCTTACAACTTCACTTGCCTGCTGTTCCAACTGAGTAAGATGGGTGTTACACCTGGGTATTAGGAGGGGGCACTACTGGCAAGAAGCCCCATCCCAACCCCCAACTCCTGATTCCTGCATTTTTCAGCCTTTGCCTTCACTGCTGTGTTCTTGTTCTTGGCAGAGCTCCTGGCCAGTTATAATGATGAAGACATTTACCTCTTCAACTCCTCTCACAGTGATGGGGCCCAGTATGTTAAGAGATATAAGGGCCACAGAAATAATGCCACAGGTGAGACTGTTTTTCTAGGTTTCTGTGGCCAAATCCTATTGGCTTGGAGAACCGTAGTATTTTATTCAGCTTGTACATATGAAGTTACCTAAGGGATAGGCTTCTGTGTTCCTTGGGCAGTGAGAGTTGATCCCATTGGGCTGGCATTTTCATGTTTTCTCCACTTTGCTTGAGAGCATCTTCACTGCAGTAATGTTGCTTCTAATTGGTTTGAACATAAGACTTTACTAATTTTTTTTCTTTTTTCTCTGTATTTTAGGTAAATTTTTAGGCAAATTCCAAATGGGTACAAGAGCTTATTAAGGAATCAGGGAAAACCTGCTTTAGTCAGTGATGCTGAATTACTTAAAATGGGTCATAAGCTTGTACCACTAGGGAGGGAAGAGGTTTGTTTGTTTTTTTTTGTTTGTTTGTTTGTTTTTGAGTGAGGCGGAGGAGGAGTTGTGATAGTATCTAGTTTAAATTTGCAGTGAAGATTGACCTTTTTTTATTCAGTGTCTGTGGTTTCCATACTTTGGGGCAAATTAGAGTCACCTGATAGTCATATTTTATAAGTACCAATGCCTGGTGCCCACTCCCATATGTTCTGATTTCATTGGTGTAGGGTGCAACTTGAGTGCTGGTACTTTTGTAAAGTTCCCGTTCTAATGTACAGAAAAGTTGGGGAATCACTGACTTTTGTTGTTACCACTCCTAACAGTCCTGTCATAATTTGACTTGGAGGCAGGAGTTACATTTACTTTTTCTTTGAGCTGATGAGAAGGGAAGGAAAAATCTGTACTTGGATCTCAGCCCACGGGAAGAATAACAGCATCATGGCCAGTATGGATGGCTTTAGTAGTTGGGACTCCTGGCTGCTTTTGCTAATTTTAGAGAGTGGAGCCCTGTTATTCAGAGTCCTGGTAGAAAGCATAATTCAAATGAGTTAGGTGATTGTGGCATATACTTTCATCAGTCTCAGATCAGTCAGTGACCCAAGAAGCACTGACAAATTACCAATGAAATATATAGTAAAGATAATCCTAGAACATTGGTGAATGCTGCCTGGCAATAGGCAGAGTTAGTACATGTAGGTTCAGATGGGTAAGGTCATTAGTGAGACCTGATAGAGTATAAATGAGGCAGGCTATTGCTAAGCAACTGGAGACTCCTCTGTCCTGTAGAGCTCGTTGAGAGAATATAAGGAGTCTCTGGGACTGGTGTGATTCTTATAATTATCTGTTATACATGCATAATCTTTTGGTTTGATTTGTAAAGATGAAAGGAATTATTTGGCTTGCAGCTAATTTGGAGTTTGTGAATATTTAGTTATTTTTCCCTGTGAGAAATATATATAGGCCTGATGCCAATCCTCATGTGGTTTATTCCCTCATTTATTTCAGTAAAAGGCGTCAATTTCTATGGCCCCAAGAGTGAATTTGTGGTGAGCGGTAGTGACTGCGGGCACATCTTCCTCTGGGAAAAATCATCCTGCCAGATCATTCAGTTCATGGAGGGGGACAAGGGAGGTGTGGTAAGTATGGTATGCTGAGCCGACTGGCTCCATAGTATTTCAGGTCAATAAGGTAGGTTTTAGTAGGGACCCTGAATGTTCACTGTGGCTACCTAATATCATGTCTTAGAGGTCCAGCCAACTACATTTAATTAAAAGGCAGCATAGTCTGAGGATGCTGAGAGGTATTGTGTTGTGTTTTGTTTTTGTTTGGTTTTGGTTTCAGTTTTGTTTGTTTGATTGCTGGGTTCAGTCCCCAGCACTACTTTACAACTGAGTCGCCTCTCCACCCTATTTATTTATTTATTTACTTACTTACTTACTTACTTACTTATTTTTGGTGCTGGGGTTTTAACCCAGAGGCACTTTACCACTGAGCCACATCCCCAGCCCTTGTTTTTGAGACAGGATCTCACTAAGTTGCTCAAACTGGCCTCAAACTTGAGATCCTCCCGTCTCAGCCTCTCAAGTCACTTGGATTATAGGCGTGTACCACCTTGCCCAACTTTGGTTTTTTTGTTTTGTTTGTTTGTTTTTATAAAGAGGGAGGGAGAGAGAGAGAGAGAGAGAGAGAGAGAATTTTTAATATTTATTTTTTTAGTTATTGGCGGACACAACATCTTTGTTTGTATGTGGTGCTGAGGATCGAACCCGGGCCGCACGCATGCCAGGCAAGCACGCTACCACTTGAGCCACATCCCCAGCCCCCCAACTTTGTTTTTGAGACAAGGCCTTGCTAAGTTGTTGAGGCTTGCCAAAGACTTGCAATCCTACTGTCTCTCATTTCCCAAGTGGCTCCAATTTCAGGTGTGCACCAACATACTCAGCTTAAGCACACCTTTTCCAGAAGAGTGACCATTAGAGTTCAGGGCACATCATATACACTGTTAAAGATACCTCCAGGTTTCATCCTCTATCCTAGATCAGATAAAAGTGCAAAGGAACATTTTTTGAGTAGTTGGGAAAATAAGTATATGGTTTATATATTAAGTAACATGGTATCCAACATTAGATTTATATCATCTGGTAATATTTATGTAGAAAAATATCTTTACACTTAGTCGACACATGTTGAAATATTTAAGGTTGAAATGTCACGCCTACTTTCAAATGGATGTGTACATGTATAGGGAGAAAGCAAATGTGGCAAAATATGTTTTTTTTTTTTTTTTTCTCAAAAAGAATGGATGAGCAGCCTGCTGAATAACCCTTGATTATGTCACAGTCTAGTCTGCCTGTCTTTGAGTTTTGCAGGCAACCTCTGTGGAGATAGGGCAAAAAGACAGTGAGGATCAAGTTAAGGAGTGGAGAGTGGTTACCTTTTAAGATATATCTAGTTAACCATGTCACTTTTTCTTTTTTAAGACCCAGAATTAGGAAAAAAGTTTAGAACTTCCTATTATAAGGTTTTTAGACCACAGAAGATAGGAAAGAGACAGTTTGAAAGGCTAGGTTGTACTAATTAACCCAAGATAGTCTGGTTACCTGTGGCCTCTAAATAATGATTGAGACTGAACTGCTTGGACTTCCTTCCTTTTCATTCTTTCTAAGCTGTGGGAAACTTCAAAGAGCCTAGCCATGACTTTATGAGGTTTACCAGAGAATGGTTTTATAATTTAGAATGGTTCCTTGCAATCAGGAACCCATTCCGTCTTGTGTTTTTCTTACCTTGCTCTGAGAATATTTCAGATTTTCTTCTAAATTTTTGAGACCTGGGACCAATATAAAACAGGGCTTCTATAACCTGAATGCAATAAGAGAGAAGGTGTGTCCCTTTCTTCCCTGCTTCATTTCCTACTCTTCCATAGGTCCCCTTCTATCATCTGTAGTTAACAAATCCAAAACACTATAGAGTCTTTTTTTTTCCTTTGGTATTGGGAATTGAAACCAATGGTGGTGTATTACTGAGCCACATCTCAGTTCTTTCATTCCTTTTAGTTTTTATTTCGAGACAGGATCTCTTTACATTGCTAAGGATCTTGCTTAGTTGCTAAGGTTGGCCTTGAACTTGTGATCCTCATGCCTCAGCTTCCCAAGTTGCTTGGATTATAAGCATATGCCACAGCACCTGGCACACTGGAGTCTTAATGAGAAATTACACAATGGGCATGTAATCAGAAGGAAATCCAAAGGGACCTTTGAATCCTTCCCCCACCTCTACCCCTCTTTTTGGTACTAGGATTGAACCCAGGAGCACCTTACCACTGAGCAACATCCCCAGCCTTTTTTATTTTGTCTTGAGACAGAATCTAAGTTGCCATGGTTGATCTCAAACTTGAGCCAGTGAATCCTTTCTTGATAATCAACTATTGTCTTGCATTCTGTTCCAGAGAGATGAAGGGATGAATGCCCTTCTCCCAGACCAGCACTTATTTGTTCTCCAGAAGCACTCTGCAGGCCGGTTTGCTTTTAGTTTAGCCAGTACCAGGGTTGGATGATTAATCCAGGTACTCAGGAGGAGAGAGCATCTACTTGAAATGGCCTGAGTTCTAGTGGTTTTAAGAATGAGAGACTAGATAGAACAAGAAATAGAGACTGCCCACTGAAGTGAGCTTCCTTACTTGTTCTTGCCTCTGTATAAGCTGCATGATCTGTGGTCCTACCTTGGCTCTCTTTTTTTTTTTTGTCCTAACCTTCCAGCAATGGAGGTTACCAGACTCCAGCCTCAGTGGAGATTGTGAAACAATTCTATATCACAAAATAGAATCTTAGAACTGGAGCAATTTGAGAAGTCATCGTCCACCTTTCCTAGGTCTCCTAACTCTTATTTTGGGTTCCTTTCTTTGTTCCCATTCAACTTCACAGGGACAAGGGTGGGGAATTTCAAAGGACAACTCCTTACTCTCCCGAGAGCACTTTGATGCTTTATTCCATTTCCTACATGCCCCCAGCCCAGTCATCTAAGGCCAGAGCTCTTTTCTCTGCTCAAGAATTAATGAGAGGTAAGTTCTGGCATTCAGACAGGTCTGGTGAATTGACCAGGTCCCTGGTCCAGAAGTTCTCTATTGGCTTCCCTACAGGCTCCACCTCAGGTACTGTATGTAATTTATTCTCTTGTTCCTCTCTTGCCATTGGCTTTATCCTAGTCTTAAATATTAAGACTCCCCTGAGCTTTCCTTAGCTTTATAATTTTGCTGATTTGTTGAAGCCCAGCTATCTCAGAGTATATATAGGTCTATAGCAAAGGTTTTTCAGGAGCTGGATGAATGAATTCAGGTTTGTATGTGTAAGTTGACACATACCTTTTGATAATATTTTCAGGCCATGGAGTTTATTTCTAGTGCCTCCTTATGCTCCATATCTGCTGCCTGAAAGAGCCAGATATTAACTGCAGTCACAATCTTAGGCTCAGATTTAGATTGTATTCTCTGAGCATTTGTTTATCTATAAAATGGAAGTCAATGAAGGTTGGGAATCTGCTGTTCAGCTTTATTCTCTGTGCTTGCCCCTAGCTTCTCCTTAGTTGCTCTCTGACTGAAGGTAAGGCAGGGGAGATTGGTCCAGAGAGAACCATAAAAGGAGCTTTTTGCCAGGGGTTATTATTTTCTTAGACTGCAGGGCAACTGCAAGGCAGGGTGTCTTATCTATTTCTCATCTGACTAAAAGCCTGAAAATGCTTTAGCAAGCTAGATCTGTATCTAGCTCTTCCTGTGGGGATGGGAACTGCCCTGCCCTGCCCTGTTAGGAAAACTCAAGTTTCCAAATCAGACAGCAGGGGGCATAGGTGCTTTCAGACAGAAGGAAATTGCCTCAGTCTTAAGATTTATCAGTGAAAAATACAGAGGGTAGCTAAAATTGATGCAGTGGGTGCTCCAGGGAGCTGCCTTATTTATATTGTGCTGCCCTATAGCTGAGTTTATTGTGTTCTTAGGGCAGATAGCAGGATGCTGTCCCCTGGGATATATAGGATTTGGAAGCAGACACCAGCCTCCATCATTTCCCCATCCAGCTCAGCCTCCTCTTCCCCAGCCTCTGCCTTCCACCAGTTAGTAAACAGTGCCAAGTGAATATAATTGTTTTCTCACTCTTCTCTGGGGGCTCACTGGCAGTTACTGCTTTCTTCATTTTTAAAAATTTATTTGCAACTTCATGAAAGCCACTGAGTTATTCTTTTTTGAGCCTCAAGCAAATTGGAACTTTTAGGGTATAGAGTGAATGAGATCATCCAGACCTCGTAGCCTTCTTGTGAAGCCAACAGTAAACATGGCCACTCACTCACCCAATCCTAGGGCTGTGTCCAGGAATGAAGCCACCACTGACTAATGCATAGGAAATGTTAGAGGGGCCTGGTCTTGTACTCAGTTTGTCCAGTGTCTCCTCCACCCTTGGGGCCCTTTGGCCTAAGCTCAGGATGGGAGGGTCTGCCTTTCTAGCAGCTGCTTCAGCCCTAATCGAGCTCAAGGTGAGTAGTGGATTTTAAACCCTGCTCCCACATACCACTTAGCCTGTGTTTTCCTTTTCTCCTGACCAGGTCAACTGTCTTGAGCCCCACCCTCATCTGCCAGTGTTGGCAACCAGTGGCCTAGACCATGATGTGAAGATCTGGGCACCCACAGCTGAAGCTTCTACTGAGCTGACTGGGTTAAAGGATGTAAGTGGCTGACTGCAGAACTTTTCTTTCTACTTATTCACATGCTGTTAGGATTCTTCATTGCCATAGGAAGGAATGACTTGCTGCCCAGTTCTTTAAGGACATTACTCTTATGCCCTCCCCAAACATTCCTGTTCTTCTCTCTGGAGGAGCAGTCCTGTTCCAGGGGACAGCTATGAATGCCTCTTGTTGGTAGTAGGATGGGGTAGGGAGCATTCTTTAGGAACTATTATTCTGTATTAAAGCCTCCCACCTTCTCAGTGTCTGAACCCAGGATATCCTTTCCTAATTGAATCTGGCTCCACTTCAGTGTAACAGCACCCAAGGAAGCTTTTATTGGGATGGAACACCAACCTTCTTGACTAGGTCCAGGGTCCCTGTTCATTTACTGTCCCCAACCCCAACCCTTTTGGGTTTCAGGTGATTAAGAAGAACAAGCGAGAGCGGGATGAAGATAGCTTACACCACACTGACCTGTTTGATAGCCACATGCTCTGGTTTCTTATGCATCACCTGAGACAGAGACGCCATCACCGGGTAAGCTGGGGTTCGATGTGAGCTCCCAAGGGCAGTGTCCCTCTTAAGAGGGCTACAAAGTTCCAGTGCGCACCTCCTCACTAAATTAAGGAGGAGTCAAGTGATCTTGGTTGGGTTTCCCATCCATTGGTCCCCTGTTCCCTTCAGAGCCCCCAGAGGAAAGGTTGGTGTCTGCTCTTATCTTCTGTCACCATACATGCAGAGTGCTATCTTCATAAGGGCAATGGTAAGAGGGTGGGAAGGGAGTGGAGAAGAAATGTCTTAGGGTACTTTTTTGTATTTACTGTCATGCTTGACGAGGCAGGGGTCAGCAAACTGGCAGTTGGCCTACTGCCAGTTTTTGTAAATAAAACTTTATTGGAAACACAGCCACATCCATTCTTCATATTGTCTATGACTGCTTTCATGGTACAGTGGCAGAGTTGAATAGCTTCGACAGAGACCATGTGGCCCACAAGTCTGAAATATCTACTCTTTGGCCCTTTAAGAAAACACTGCTGATCCCTGGCCTAGCTAAGACCTTACAGTCTTGTTCTTGATCAGGAAAAATACTAACAAGGCTTTCCCATTCCACAGCGCTGGCGAGAACCTGGGGTTGGGGCCACAGACGCGGACTCTGATGACGAGTCTCCCAGCTCCTCAGATACATCGGACGAGGAGGAGGGCCCCGACCGGGTGCAATGCATGCCATCCTGAGGCCTCATGCCTAAGAGGGGCGGGCTGGGGCTGCCAACCCGATCCTGCCTGGGCACTGCTTTCCTGACCCAGGCCCTTAAATTCAGCAGAAACGCACTTTGGACTTTTTGTTTAGAAGATATCCCAAGAGAAGGACAGACCAGACGGGGATTGAACCAGCAGACAGCACCTAGGAGTGGGAGTTGAGCCCTGGAATGGGTTCTGTGGAGAGGCACAAAGGACTCAGCAGAAATGGCCTCTCCCTGAAGGTTTTTTTTGGGGGTGGTGGGGAGCCTGTTTTGTTAACTGGTTTAGGATAGGCAATGGGGCTTCTTTTAATCTCCCTTGTTTCCTTTGTGGGGGTGGGGTGAGGGCAACAACTGGCTGTTCAGTACCAAGGGGCCAGAGTGGAGGGTAGGAGTGCCACTCGCTCTTTGGTTTAGGTTTTTGACCTTTTTTCCCCTTTGTTTTTTAAAGTCTATGACAGTTTCATTGTTTTCCCCCTGAGCAAATCTATCCCAGGATCCTGTTTTTCTGGGAAGTCCTTAGAGCCCTTAACCATCCCACACTTCTCACTTTCCACCTCATTCATTCTCTGTACTCATCACAGTGTTTTGCACTTGATTATGTATCCTTCACTCTCTTCTCTTCATCCCATCACCCCCTAAATAGGTCTGGTGAAGGAGATTGGAGAGAGGTGGGAGGAGGGGCAGAGGTGGAAGAAGAATAGGAAGGATATTACCTCTTCTGTTTTTTTTTTTTTGTTTTTTTTTTAAGAATTGTTTGGTGGCAGCAATCTCCCTGTCCCTATCACTATTAGAGGCCTAATTTTATATCTATAAATATATTAAAAAGCAAGTCAAACTTGGATGTATCAAGTTAAAATTATTGTCAAAGTTTAAATACCTATATATTCTCTATGAATGCAATAAAGGGACTTAAAGGAAGAATGAGCAAGAGTAATGATGTCAAAATGACACCCATGGTTAACGTGCCCTTTATATATGGCCATTAAAGCCTGGGGCTTACTCTTAGGTTTTTAGGAGGCTCAATAATGGAAGGATCCTCAGTTCTGCCCTTTTCTGCCTGGATATAGGGGTTGGAAAAACATTTTCTCTAAACTCTGCCTCAGATCCCCTAACTCTCCTTAAGTCTCATGGGAGCTCCCAGGATGGGTGTTCAAATCAGAGGCCGGCCTATTTTTAAAACATAACAGAGCTGTGACATTAGAAAGGGCGCTGCCACCCACTGCCTACTCTCTCCCGATCTTGTGTATGACAGAAGATACACACATTCTCTTAGCTATGATTCTTTAAGCAATCCGGCTCCATATCAGCCCTTCCTAATGACAATAGTAAAGGGCAAATTTCTTGGGTTTGATTTTATGTAAATTTTGTCCACCTCTTGGTATCTTGGGATTGAGGGACAAGAAAGACAGTGATCTAACCAGGCACAGTGGTGCATACGTATATAATCCCAGTGATTCAGGAGACTGAGGCAGGAGGATTTTAAATTCAAAGCCAGCCTCAGTAATTTATCGAGACACTGTCTCAAAAGGAAAAAAAAAATATATAGATTTGGGATGTAGCTCAGTACTAAAGCACTCCAGGTTCAATTCAAAGTACCCAGAAAAAGAAAGAAAACAGGATTCTGGTGGCTAGGGTTTGGACACCTCTCTTATCACTTGTCACTGAGTATGAAAATCCTATTTGAATTCTTGCCCTTAACTGCTTTTGCTGCTATTTCTCTGCCCCCAATTTCCACAAGATCCAGTTAGGAATTCTGCATCCTGGAACAGTTGGATTCTTCTAAACCAGGCCGTGAAGAAGAGGGGGAAAAAGTGAGAGGATGGTAGTGCCAGACATTCCTTCCTCCTGCCCCTTTTCCTAGCAGCTCTCAGACTCGATGTTAGCTATTGCACTTTCTTCCTGAGGTAGGGAATGTGTAGTGACTCGAGTGGTTTGTCTCCCTATTGCTAGTGGAGTGATACGGTGGGACTTAAAACCATGCACTCTGGAATTTGTTGTATTTTCTCAGTAAAGCTTTCCCCCACACTCTGCTGCTGTGTGTGATATGTGGCCCATTCATTCATTATAGACTGCTTTTGTTCCTTCCATTGTAGGTGCTTAGTCTTGCCCACTTCCTCTGTTCATGTTAAGATTTTAGGAAGTCCAGTCTGGAATATACCTAGTTCTCTTGCTCAGGCTCCAGTTGGAGACGGTTTAAATGAAATAGACCCCATTTAGCTCAGTGGTCCTTTGCAGATAGGGATGAGGAGGGGAGGATCCTATTTGGGGTGTTTTCTGGGTCCCTATACCAGGCTACAATAAAGAATGTAGGGGTAAATATTGCTCCCCCTCCCTTCCCAGTCATACAGAGGCTCCAAAATCCTGGTCACTCAGAAATTCTGGAATCCAGTACAGTACAATCAGTCACCTTTATTCCAGGGTTAGAACAAGGCCGTGCACACTGCAGATGGAGGAGCACAAGATAGGGGCAGCCTTACAGCAGGACAAAGGGTGGGAGGGCAAGTTAGTCTTTTTAGATTATTTTGCCTTACAGAGAAACTACTAGACTCTGCCGAAATAACCCCGTCTTTTCTTTTCCTGTTTATTCCATAAGGAAAGCTCTTTATTCTCATTTTCTCCCTCCCTCTCACTCACATAACATTCCAAATAAAAGGACCGTTCATGCTCATTTCCCTAATTCCAGTTCTACAAGTATCTCTCCCTAAGGGAGAAGCCAGACAGGGCTGGGGAGAGTTGGGAAGGTCCTTTAAGGCAAAACCGTGGAGTACTCGAGATGTATATGTTAAGGCAGGTGTCTGCAACAGTAGCCAGAGGGGACACACAGACTGGGCTCAGCTAGGAGTCGAGGGTGCACTCTGACCAGTCTGACTTCTTCCCTCTTCCAACAGCCAGCCCGCTGCTCCCACTGAAGTTTTGCTCCCACATCCTAAAAGCTGCTAACTTCCAACTTTCTCTAAATAGTCTCAGTTTGCATGTGAATCTATTTTTTTTTTTTTTTTTTGGTTTGCTTTTTTTTTTTTTTTAATATAAAACGCTTTTCTGTTTGGAATATGTAGCAATTTGCCTCTGCCACTCCTGTCATTGTGGCACTCCCTTGCCACCCCCACTCTGGCCTAGACAATAAGTTAATGCTAAACACCACAAAAAAGGGCAGACATGGCAGTGCGGGTTTAATATACATATATGTAGAATATATATGTACACACAGTTAGCACGGTCAGGGTGGGAAGGGCATGTTGGGACAGGCAAGAGGCTGGGGTCACTCACTGTACTCTAGTTATTTGGCTAGGAGGCGTCCACAAGCCCAAGGGGGCCGGGGTGTCAGTGAGAAGGGTTACCAAGTCCCCTCTGAAGACTGAATTGGCATGGGGATCAGTGCAAAGGAAAACACTTCTTTCTGGCTTGGGGTGTTGTAGACTGAGTAGAGAGAGGGTAGTTGCCTGCAATATCCACATTGGGACCCTGTAGCGGGGGCAGGTTGAAATTAAAACCTAAGGATCTCATTTCTCAACCTAAGTTTGGGGTCAGTGTGTGCAACAGTCTGAATAGGAATAAAGGAGTGACAAAGGGGCCCATCCCTCTATGTCCCCATTTCAGGCTCAGTGGTGCATGTTCCCAGCCTAGTCTTTCCAGAGCAAAATGGTTGGGGGTGGGGGTGGACACTGAATGCTGGCTGCTCCATAGGATTTGCTCTTAGGGACCAGGAAAGGATACAGTGGTCTTCTTCCATTAGATCCCTGGCTTATACCCATCGTAGGCCCATGAGAGGAGCATAAAAAAGGGACCTGCTGGTACCTAGGCTCTCCAGCCTGAGGAACAGCAGGAAATGGAACTTTTTAGCTAGTCCAGCATCAGGATACAAACACTGAACTCTAGCTTTTCTTTGCCCCTTTCAGGTGGAGACTGGCCTCTTCGTCCTCCCTCCTTTCCTTCCCTGCTTTTCCTTAGATCTACCCACCATTCCCATACCTCACCATCTCAGCTCCTCAATGTAGGAAAATGCAGGTCCTTTCTGCTTCCACATTTTTAAGATGTGGCCAGGAAAAGTGGAAGAAAGGGAAGTAGGAATGTGCCAATTTCTATTTGCATAGAAACAGCCCCCACCTCCCCCTTAGAGTGGGGAAACAGCCCCCCATCCTGACCCCCACCCCCTCACAAGGAGGAGGAACTAGATGAGCTAGACATATAGACAGACAGCCAGAGCGTGCGCACACGCACACACACGCGCACAGTAAGGGAGTTAGGACCAGGTTAGTAAGTGGGTGCATGGGAGTGCTGCCCTTGCCCCCTCCCTTGGAGGCTGGGGAAGGGAGTGATCTGATGAAGGTCCAACCTTCCTCTTCTTCCTCCCCCTTGCTCAGGCCTTCTTCGGTGGGGGAGCCAGTTTGATGATCTCTTCCTCAGAGGGCTGCCGAATAATGTCTAGGGGCAAAAAGGGATGTGTCCAGGGATGAAAGCTGTGGGAGGTGTCAGATAAACCCACTGAATACCAACATGCATGCTCCCCAAATGCACTTATTCCAGGGATAACGGAAGGGGTATGCCAAAGACATGAACTCTTACCTTTGTACTTCTTGGCGCTGGGAATGCGGGTTAGCTTGGTGTCCAGCTCATCCTCCTCAGAGATCTTCAGCACACGAGTTCTGTAGTCAACCACCATAGTGAGTAGGTCTGGACGGCGGGAGATCTCAAAAATGTGTTCAATATAGGAGAGGTTGTCTGGAGGAAGGCAGGAGACTAGGTCAGAGCTGGACAGTAGCAGTCCCCTTGCCTCTCTGACAGTGTTCTGGAACTACTACAACATTGGCTCTCAGAGGGCCACACTGGAAGAAGGGCTGGCTACTAAGCCAGGAAAAGAAAGCTAAAGCACCCACACAATGGTACAAGACTGTTTCCGGGAAGGGCAGGGAGTTGGTCAGTGAAGTTTCTAGGTTGTAGAATTAGCATGAGGGCTTTGAGCCAGGCATGGTGGCACATGTAATCCCAGTAACGCAGGAAGCTGAGGCAGATGAGATGGTAAATTTGAGACCACTCTGCGCAACTTAGATCCTATATCAACACAAGAAAGAAAAAGGGCTGGGGATGTAGCTCAGTGGTAGAGCGCCCTTGGATTCAAAACCCAGTACCACCACCAAAAAAAGAGAGGGCTTTGGATTCGATAGCAAGTCCCTGACAGGGTTAGGGAAAGGACAATAGAAAAACTGTCTTCCAAATACCCCACCCTCCCTAACCTTTTTCCACTTTCATCCAACCATCAGGAAGAATTTCCCAATAGCACACAGGGGTAGGAATGGTGAGATCCAAGAGTAGTTCTGGGCCTAGTAAGAAAAGTCACTCTAAATGAAAGATGTGGATATAACCAAAAGAATGATCACCCTGGTTTTCAGCCAGCTCCAAGATATTACTGATGACCTCAGACCTCTGGCTCCTAACCTTAGTATGTCCTTCAGCTCCCCTCCCTGCTCCCACATTTAATTCAGTCCGAATAATATTTCTGAAGAGCTCTGAGATCACTCACCTCACTTTTCTCTCAAATGTCTATCACTCAAGGCTCTCCACAACAGAGTTTTGACTTACCTTCATTCCTTCACAGCTACTTCTAAATATATAGAATGTCCCAGTCAAGCTAAGCAGGACTCTGCTTTTCCACGCACACCAGAAACTCCCACCTCTGTGTCTGTCACTCTGCCTACCAGGCCCTCTGGATTCCCACTTTCCTTTCAAGGCCATCTTAAACTCCCAAGTCCTCCTGAAAGCCCCCAGCTGCATGGGATCACTCCAATCTATAATCCCCAGTCCCTCTAGAGCAGGAGTCTCTAAAAGCAGATAAAAGAAAGTTAGAACTTGTTTTATTTTAAATGCTGCCACTTTTAAATTGCTTTTATGTTCTCTATATATGTAATAATAGCACAGGAGTATCTGAATAATGCTTTTACTGCCAAGGGGCACAATGAAAACTGTCCAAGGCCTCCTGCCCCTTCCGTTCTCTCGCCTGCCTTGTTGAGAGGTACACGCATGTGTGGGAGCTCTGTGCTCATCTCTCTGCCAAGTGGACTGAGCCCCATCCCGCACCTTTGTCCAGCTTGTTGTGGCTCTCCAGGAAGCTAAACCAGGCACTGCCTGTGGTGATCTCCTCGCTCTTCTCACTGGGGATGTCCTCCTTGCAGGCTGACTTCAGCTGTTCCAGATCTTCAAGGGTGATGTTGTTAGTCAGGTCCTGGAGGAGGGTCCCGTATTCGGCCATGACTGGGGTGGGGAGGCAACAAAGGGAAAGGATTCTGGACTTGGTGTACTGAGTCTGATTCACATACTGGCACTATCCACACCCCCTCACTGCCCTGCCAGGCATGTGTCTAGAACACGGGTGGGCAGAGCCAGAGGAAGAAAATGAAGACCTAGGAGAAGCATTGGGGACAGACAGGAAAACACTTAAGACAGGAGCAGTGCTGGAGCCTAGAGTGATAAGTCATACTTCCCCCCTCCACTGTCTTTTTCTTCTTTTCCCCCCCTCTAACAGTAACCCTGGCAACAGCTCCCCTGACTGAGGAGGCGGTTACCATGGCAACCTGCTCCCGACTTTCTCACCCGCTGTTTCAGAGTCCCCCCCCCAGAAATGCCCCACCCACTTCCAACCCCTCCCCTGTCAAGGGAAAAAAAAACAACCTCAAAACAACATCAGGGAGAGGCTTGCTGTGGAAGAAGAAACTGTAAAAGAACTGGGGGGCGGGGGGTTGGTTGAAATGTTAGCTTCCATTCTTCCCCAGAAGCAAAAGGGTCCTCACTTCAACTGCCCACCACCCCACTAATGACTCACTTTGGAAGGATGCCTAGTTGCTTGGTCTGATGGTTCCCTGGCCCCTCCATGCATAGCCTCATATTAAGCCATCAGGGCCTGGGGTAAGGGGAAGCAATGGGCTATCCCCACTTTGCCCATTTTCTCCCTTCATCATCACAGGGGCCCCCACTCAGCCTTGTCTCCCAGCCTTTGTGCTGTGCTTGCAGCCCCCGCGCCCAAGAATACCAAGCGGCTGGCTCTGGCCCCCTGCCCAGTTCCCAGGCTTGCTGGGTGGTGGGGGGAAGGGCACCAAGATGCAGCTTCGGGAGAGTCTGGCAGGAAGGGGGCTGCCACCCCTTCCTGCATCAACATCCTGCTGGCACTGCCTTTAGCGTGGCCTCCCACAGGGTGCTGGGCAAGACCACATATCATCTAGGCCTTCATTCATGATCCTTAGGTAAGAAGGTGAAGAACATTCAAGGCCTCCCTCCCCTAAAATAGGAACTGTAGCTAAGACAGGAAGAAAGAAGGATGAACCTTAGAATGAACTTGCTGGATTTGATAAAATGTGAAACACTAGTAGTGAGCTCAAAACAGGCACTTATTTCCTACAATGAGTATATCTCTTAAAATCAGAAGGGTAAAGCAAAAAAAAAAGGAAAAGAAATCATAGCTTGGTGCAGTGGCCCACACCCATAATCCCAGCAACTCAAGAGGCTGAGGCAGGAATATTGCAAGTTTGAGGCTAGTCTGGGCAACTTAGGGAAAGCCTGTATCAAAAAGGACTGGGAATGTGGCTCAGTGGTAGAACATCCCTGGGTTCAATCCACAGTATCAAGGAAAAAGAAAAAAAAAAAAAAAAGCATGTCATAACCCTCTGTGGCTAGAACAAAGGGTAGCAAAAAGCTAGATGACTTTGTCCCTGACCGAGGATGCCATGAAGCACCCCAACATTGGACTGGGAATTTGGCAGTTCAAAGGGTTCAGGCTGACTGATACACTCCTATTTTCCTTACTTCTAGGCTCTATTGTAGGGGAACTGAGGCAGAGAGGCATGGCCATCACACAATAAGAGGTGTGGACCTAGAAGTCCCCACACCCAGCCCCCTTCTTGGACCAGAATAACAAGCCTCCCTTGGTGGCAGGCACCGTGACACAAACAGACAATGAGCCAGACAGCAGGGCCAGCACGACCCCCACAAGAAACAGTCACTCATAGACACTCTCACTTGCACACCCAGGTGCAACCAGACAGAAGGGCCCAGCGGTGGCCCTGCCAGGCTGGACCAGGAACAATGCTCTCCGACTGTCAGCACCAGGAACCATCCCAGCCTTGAAATCTAGGTCACAGCAGCAGGCTGTGGAGCCCAGCCCCGCCTCCACTGATAATCCCAGGGCAGAAAAGGGTGGAGATGGGAGGGTTATGATGGGGAGGGGGTCTGGAGATAAGGATAGGGACTGGGGGATGGGGCATGCTGGTTGGGAAAGCGCAGCATGAGAAAGAGACAAGAACCTGCCCCAGTGGATGAGACCCTGCCACCAAACCCTCAGCTTCAGCTAGGAAAGGGGGTAGTATTGGGGTCAAAACAGGCTTGGTTTCACATGGAAAAAGAGTTTGTAAATATGGTAGATCCTGTGGGAGGAATGAGTGCGAGCGTATGTGTGTGTGTGTGTGTGAGAGAGAGAGAGAGAGAGAGAGAGAGAGAGAGAGAGAGAGAGAATATCTCGGGAAGAATTGAGATTTAGGGCTCAATCTAAAACACAGATCTATAAGGAGGTGGGTGAAACGGGATTAGTGTGTGTGACACACCCACCCACAAGGCTGGGGGCAGTGGGTAGGAGCTTTCGAAGAGTGAAACAGATACAAGGCCCCTAAGAGGAATGGGGGTGGGAATGTAAAGTGGCTAAGGGGGTGACGTGTATGTGCCAGATTCTATGTATGTGTGGATGCTGATCTCTGGGTGTGTGTACAGGTGTGTGGAGGAGGCAGTGGGTGTGTTTGGATGTTCTCGTAACTGGCTGTGAGTGTGTGTGGGATGTGTGTTTGTATGTGTCTGAACCAGCTGAGTGTGTGTAAGAAAGTACATAACCACAGGCTCCCATCCAGAGGGTGAGGGGAGCCTACAGAACGGAGGAAGAGAGCAGGAGACGGGAAAGGGAGAGACTGAGGCTGCAAATGAGGAATCCTAGGGGAAAGTGGGGGGATGGAGCTCAGAGTCCACAAGGCTGCAGCCTCAGCTCAGCCGTTAGCACAGCAACCTCGGTTCTGGGAGATGCCCCTGCCCCCCGAATCATCAGGACAATGATACCACTGGATGGAAGGAGAGTGAAGAGTGGGCAGTAAGGGACAACAGGATAGGAATAGGGCCCCCTAAGGGAGTAAGGAAAGGCCATGGTTACCTGCCTTTCTAGATCCCATTTGCCCGTGCCCAGGTGTGGCAGCAGAGGCAAGGGCAGAATAGATTGGGGGGAGGTATTTGGGGGCGGTGGGAAGATGGAATCTCCCTTATATGGGTCTCAAGACTCACTGATCAACTATTGTCCCTGGCGGGTCTGGCAGTGGTGGGACTTGGCAGAGCCTGGCTCCTTCATCCTCCATGACTCTTTCCTCGTCAGAGATTTAGAACTACTTAGGGCCCACGGAGAAGTTTTCTGTCCTCCTTGCTCGGAAAAATCCTTCTGATCTCTGGGGCAGTGTAGAGGGCTGCCCAGGGAACACCAGGCAGCCTGGGCGGAGGCCATTCTGAGGACAGGATACCAGCGCAGGAACTGGGAACCGGAGCTGAGGCTGCCAGGAAGTCGGTCCCCTTCCCTCCCAGCTCATTCTGTGTGCAGCTCACCGCTTCCTCATACCTTCCTTCCTTCCTCCCTCTCCTAAACTAGCTCCAGGTGGAGCCCTGACAAAGGTAGAACCAACTGACAAAGATGATGCTGAGAAACAGAAAGAGGCAGGAGGTAAGCATTGTTATATACTGACCTTTTAGGGCAGGAGTTGGGATGGTGGCAGGTGGTGCTCCTTCAGTAGGCACTGGGGGAGGAGGAGGCAGGCCCTGGGTCTGCTTTGAAAAGCCTGGCAAAATGGGACAACCATCTATGAAGGAAGTGGCAGCACCAAAAGAATTTCTGTGCATTTTGCTATTAATTAATGGTAGAGTATCCCCTCTCCCTAGAATTTGGTTCCAGTAATATTTTTTTTTTTTTTAGTACCAGAGATTGAACCCACGGCACTTAACCCCTGATCGACAACCCCAGTTCTTTTTTTCTTTTTCTTTTCTTTTTTTTTTTTTTGAGACAGGTTCATCCCAAATTGCTTAGGGTCTCTCTAAGTTGCAGTTCTCTGGAGTCTCTGGGATTACAGGCATGACCACCAAGCCTGGATCGCCTAGCTCAGTAAATTTTTAAGAATCTCAAGAGAAACCAAGGATTAGGAGCTAGGAGTGCCCTCCCTCTTCCACATCTGCTGCAGCTGCCTCAGGCTGGGGGGAGGGGTCATCCTGCACAGCTGCAAGAACCTATAATGGGAAGGAGGGGACTCCTAGGCGATCAAGTCTGTAGGTCTTGTTACCTGAAGTTGGAGGAAGTAATGGAGAAGAGGTAGCGGGTAGGAAGGGAGAGAGTGTGTTTCTAGCTGTCCTATTTTAAATTATATCTGGGAACCAAATTCAAGCAGTCCTAAGTTTATTTCCTTTAATATCATACTTGGCTTCCTCCCCAAATTTCTGTCCGGTTTTCTTTAGGGGGAAGGGGTGGGAGGATCATCTTCAGTCATGTATCAAAGGAAAAAGAGGATTCTGAGGTTTCAGGGTCACTCAGGGAGTAAGGGGAGGCAGGACACCTGGACCCCAAAATGTTCAGGCCAAGAAGAAAAACCTCTGGGTATGGGGACAGAGACAAAGCCTTCAGCCCTTAGTCTAATACAAGAACCAGACCCAAGATCTGACTGGGGCACTGCCTGCTCCTATTTCTGTCTCTCTCCCATCTCTATTTCCTCTCTCCCTAGTCTTTTGATGTCTTTTCCTCCTTCCCTTTCAATGGACATTCATCCCTTCTAGCTTTGCCTATTCACCCATCCCATCTAGTAGTAGCCATGAACTTCAAGGGCCAGTGACTGAATACTGAATACTCACAGCAACTATTTAGGAAGAGGTGAGGTCCAGGGTTCCGTAACTCAGTGTCCCCATCTGAATACTCAGAGCAACTATTGAGGAAGGGGTGAGCCTCCCTGATACAGTATTTGAGGGGAGAGACCTGAAGATGCAGTGGTTGGCTGCCCACTGTCTGGAGGGTCTGTCCTTCTTGACATTGTAGGTGAGGATCTATGTGACAGTGACCCACTGTATGACTCTGTAACCCTCTTCATGCATGACAACATATGTGCACATGATGGGCACAGGTGTCACAGAAATGAAGAGGAAGTAGGCACCTAGAAAAGCTGGCAGCCTAGGGCATCCTTGGCAATTTCCCCAACGGAGTGTTTAACCGCAAAGGGAAGAGCAATTAATGCTAATCGCTCTGACAGCCTGGGGGCCACACACACAACCCAAGAAACAAGATACACAAATTCAGCCTGTGCTTCCTAATTCCCTGCTTTCATCCTCCCTAATTTCTTCTGGCCTTTTTTTTTTTTTTTTTAATGTACTGGGGCTAGAACCCAAGGGCACTCTTCCACTGAGCTACATCTCCAGTTTTTTGTTTTGTTTTTTTCTCTTTTGATTTGGCTTTTGCTAAGTTGCCCAGGATGGCTTCCAACTTGTGGTCTTCCTGCCTCAGCCTCCCCAGTTGCTGTGATTACAGATGTGTGCCACCATGCCCAATTCATGCTTCCTAATTTCTTTTTAGTCCACTCTCCAGCACTCTTTTGCATCCTCTGACCATTTCTCTCTCACTTTCTCCCTTCCCATGATTCCCTGACTATATCTCTGACCCTCTCTGGCTCTGTCCCTTTCTCCACGTCTGTCTCCTTCTCACACACATTCCTCTCATTCTGTCTCCCTCTGACTTGCGCTCCATCCTTGGCTGACTCATACTCATTCTTTTTCTTCCTCTCCCTTTCTTCCACTCCCTCCTCCATTCCTTGGCCATTCTGATGTCCAGAAACTAGCCACTCCCAGTGCCCTAAGCTCTAACTGGACCCAGCTAGACAGGCCACCAGAACCCATATTACCGGGCTAAGAGCACTGACTCATTAGTCTTCAATGTCCTGTCTCCTTGTTCTAAAGGAGACCAGGATTTTAAAGCTGCCCAGAAAACCAGGATGGTCTTGGGGACAGTGGCCCCTTCTGTCCATTCCTCTGCTGTCCTGTTAAACTCATGTCTTGGAGCCCCATAGTCTAGGAGACTCCACATGGGAGGCAGTGGGTTGTGGTGGGTGGTTGGATGTGTAGCACAGGGAAGGTTGTGATTTGGTGTGTGCGAGCCAGTATGTGTAAGAGTCACATGGGTGTGTGTCACTGTGAGTGCTGGTTGTTTCTCAGAGGTGTGCTTGTGTCCCTGTCAGTTTTGACACCAATTATATGGAATTAATTAGGGGTTTAGTTAGATACACCATTCCCCTACATCCCCAGCTCCTTCCTCCTTAAGCCCGGCCCCACCTCTCTCCCAGGTGCAAGTGGGCTGGGGTGAGGGCACATGGTGGCAGGCTGAGCTGGAGACGGCCAGCGGAGGGCCAGCGGAGGAGAGTCGGGAGCCAGAGCGGGGAGGACGGGAGCGGCCGGCCGAGCCGGCTGGGCGGGAAGCAGGCTGCATCCTAATCCCAGGCCCCGGCCGGACTCCCAAACTGCCGATCGGCGTGGAAGGGGCGGCCGCAACCACGCNCCTCTCACCGCCTCCGGAGCTGAGAGCTCAGGGCGCGGGCACTCCCAGGTCCCCGATTCCCGAGCAGCGTCCGGAGCCTCCTCCTCGGCTCCCGCCGCCGCCGCCGCTTCTGCCGCCGCCGCCGCCTCTTCCGCCCGCGGAGCCCGAGCCCGAGCCCAGCGCCGCCTCACCCCACCCGGCTGGCCGGTGATGTCAGAGCCGGGGAGGGACGGGGGGCGGGGAGCGGCAGGGGGGGAGGGGACGCGGGGCCGAGGGGCTGGGGTTCTGGAAGGCTCCGAGGAAGAGGGACAGAATTGGGCCGAGGGATGCCGCCCTCCCCCCTCAACTGTGAAACAATGTCCAGATTTAATTCTTTCCCAATGGGACACCTTCCTCCTCTTCTGATTTCTGGGTGACCACGACTGGGACCCCTGAGACGACTTAGTAAATCAGGGTTTAGGGATTTGACCAATGCCTTCTCTTAAGCTATTTGCTTTGGTATTTGGAAAAACCGCTCTCCTAGCTTTATGGATCAGGGGACTGGTAGTAAATGACCCCACTTATTCACCCTGGAAGTGGAGGCAGAGGGTCCCCGGCAAGAAGCAACATGACCTCCTTTACTTGACCTGAAACCATGGATTGTCTCTTTAGGGTGAAGCCAGACGGCCCTCTTGTGTCACTTTCACCTTTCTCAAATACACCCCACTCTTCCTCCTCCCCTACCATGATGTAATTTTATTTTGGGGGGAGAAAAAGAGCAGCAGTGACCTCACCATGCAAATATAGACAGTTCCCGAAGCCACACTTAGCTCTGTCTCCTAGCTCTGCCCCTCTGCTGGGGGCCCAGAATGGTAGCTCTCACTTCCCCTCCACCTCAGGGACTTTCCTCCCCCAGATTCTCAGCCAGACTGAAAAGAAGGAAGGGAGAATTGGGGAAGCATCTGTTTCTCCCCATCCCCAGCAGAAGGGTCACCTCAACTCTGGCAGGGTCTGGCCCTGGGAAGAGGGGTGAGAACTCTGTTTGTACCACCTCATGGAACACTTATCTTGCCTCGATTCCAACTTGAGGGAATCTGTTACACTTCCAGAAGCCTCAGATGAGCCCCTACTTTCTTAGGTCTACATTGCTCCTCAGCTCAGGTTCCTGCCACTTTGGGCTTTACAGCCTTTTTCTTTGCTCTTTTATCCTCAGCATTGCCCCTTTGAGAGTAACTCATCCTCATAATTTGCCTTTGTATATGTATCTCATTTGCTCCTTGTTGCAGGGCCAAAACCTATTTTCTTAATCCATCTTTGAGATTCAAGGAAACTGCATGATTTACCCACAGACATGCAGTATCTGGGTGAAATAAGACAGGCACCAAGGCACAAGGACTTGGGTTTCAAGCTTGCTCAACTCTTTCCTAAGACAAAGTATGCCCCTAAGCCTCAGTATCCTCACCAGTAAGAAGGGGATGCCAGTGACTGATTTATAGGGTCCTTCTGAGATTCAGAAATAGCAAGTCTCTAGAGACTGGCTATTTAAGATGGGTGCTTAAAGAAATAGGAACTATTATTTAGTCTGGGGTCTTCCACTGATCTATGCTAGACAGTAAGCTTAATAACATTTTTCTAATACAAAACTAGTGCCTGTACTGCTGATTAAACATTTGTTAAATGGTATTAGTTGGATGGATAAATGGGTTCTGTTCTCTAAACTCTGCTGCTTCTCTAGGAACACTTTCTAGATTTGTCTGTGGAGAGTGAAAACTGGAAAATTAACCCCAGGTCCCAGGTTTTACTTAGCAGTCCTCGGTATACCAGCAATAACTTTACACTTGTTCCATGTAAACTATAATTTGTTATATATGGATAGTTCAGCAGTTTGGTCCTCCCTGCCCCCAATTGCTTTGTGCCCATCCAGCCTGGACCTATCCTGGAGAGTCTGTGGGTCCTTCCTGCAAAGAACTCTTGAAAGGTCCAGGTCTAGGGTATCCCCATTGTACAAAAGTCAATGTCTCTTCTCCATTCCCATGACCACCATGGGGTCTGGGTTCTCTCAACTTCCTTCTGATAATAACAGCCTCTAACTATGAGTTGGGCTCCTTGCCTCTAGAATCCTCGTCATCCCTGCCTCCCCATGTCCATCCCCCTCTCCATTTCTACCAGGTGAATTTTTGCCCTTTCTCCCCATCTCACAGGATTAAGTTAAAACATCTCTGCAATCAGCCCTTAATCTTACCAGCTTCAAGGCCTTGAATTTCTCCTCTTATCTCTGTGATCTCCATGCCCCCATATTACAAATACTTCCTGCCAGTGTTTTTTGTTTGTTTGTTTTGTTTTTGTACTGGGAGCTGAACCCAGGGGCACTTAACTACTAAGCTATATCCCCCAGTCCTTTTTATTGTTGAGACAGGAACTTGCTAAATTGCTGAGGCTAGCCTCAAGCTTGTGATCCTCCAGCTTCAGCCTCCCAAGTTGTAGGAATTATAGTGGCCTGCCAATGTTTGTGATGTTTCCACTGACTTAAATGTCCACTTTCCAACTCCCTTGCTTCCAACCAAGTCCCATTCTTCAATTTAATGCTTAGAAAAGGCTTGCTTCCTTTAGGAAGTCATCAAGTCCGGAGTCTTTTTCTTAATGTTTCTTCTTTTTTTGGCGGGGGAGGGGTAGTACCAGGTACTGAACTCTGGGGCCACTGAGCCACATCCCAGCCCTATTTTGTATTTTATTTGGGAACAGGGTCTCACTGAATTGCTTAGCCCCTCTCTTTTGCTTAGGCTGGCTTTGAACTTGTGATCCTCCTGCCTCAGCCTCCCCAGCCGCTGGGATTACAACATGCACCACCACACCTGGCTAATTTTTCTTTTTTTAACAAATGTTACGGAAAACTTTTTATGTACAGGCCTTGTGGAAATAAAGAAAAAGCCTGGGTTTGTCCTCATAGCGTTCATAGTTTAGTGGGGAATACAGAACTGTAGTGAAGAACTATAATACCACGTGTTGATTACTAGAATGGAGATATATAGGAAGTGCTTTGTGAGCCAGGCTCATTGACACAGGCCTGTAATCTCAGCAGTTTGGGAGGCTGAAGCAGGAGGATTGCAATTTCAAGGTCAGCCTCAGCAATTTAGAAAGATCCTGTCTCAAAAAAATAGAAAGGGCTGGGGATTAAGCTTGGATACAATCCCTAGTATAGCCAAAAAAAAAAAAAAAGTGCCACAGGAAAAGTGCAGATTAGGGGACTGCAGGAGGGGCAAGCTTAGGAAGGCCTTATTGAGGAAGAATAATCAGGGTTCAGCCTTGATGTTCAAATAAGAGCTGCAGGGAGGGCGCTATCAAGCAGCACATAATTGCTTAATTACATATTGCTTTGTGTTTTTTTTCCAATTGTTTAGTGTGCTTGTCTTACTTCTTGGGGAGGCTAATCAGCTCTAGAGTAGGGACAGGCCTGGCACTCTCTGTTCTCCCAGAGCCCAACAACAGCCCTGGACAAACACCATGTGTTCAGAAAAGGCTTGTTGACTTGAAGCTGATAAATAATCCAAGCTTCTCTGGGATAACTGCCTGGAGGGAGCCCCAACCCCTCCCATCATTCCTCACAAGGCATCCACACCTCAATCTCCCATCCTGCCGCAGGGGTGAGACTTCAACACTTGCTTGTGCTGCCCCAGATCTCTTTTATTAAGTCCTTGTATTTGACCTGAATACATTAACAGGAAACCGCTGAGATACAGCCCCAAACAGAGTACCCTCCCTTCCTCCTGGCCAGGGACAGGACAGTCAGAAGGATACAGGATAAGGGAGAGGGTTGGGGAAGAAGATTGTGCATAGATGGGAGGAACGGGAGAGATAAGGCAAGGGGAGAACCCCAAGCAAGAAAATGGAGAGTATTGGAAGAAACAATAAAATTCGGATGCGTTGTAGGATAAGAAACAAGTCAGATGAGAGAGGTGGGCTGGTGTTCAATAGCTGCTTTCCTCATTGGTTGAGGGGGATAGAGCTTAGCACCCAATATTTAAAGCCCAGCTAACCCTATGGTAGGATGACCTAGTTAGTGTCCCTGGAGGAACTCGGGGAAGGACAGGGAAGACAGGAGGGTACATGAAGAGCAAGGTGGGGCTGGGAGATGGTTGCCATAGCAACTAGTCATCATCATCGTCATCATCATCGTCGTCGTCGTCATCGTCATCCTCTGTATTGATCTCACCCTCCAGCACGTCCTCTAGCCAGTCTTCCAGCTCCTCAGCGGAAGGCAGGTCCTCCTCATCGTCCATCTCCATCCATATGCTATCCGCCTAGGACATGGCACAGGTGGGGGATGGAAGCTAAGCTGGGCCCAGGTCTTTGAACTTGTCCTCCCACTCACCAGGCACTGAACATCCTTCTTACAGCCTCGGTCCCTTCCTTTCATCTTTCAGTGGCCAGGGGAACTGTCCAGGTGAACGTGTAGGTTAGAAGAGCCAAGAGGGGGAGTGGAAAAACAAGCTGGATTGGCAGAAGAACTGCCTGCAGTCCACCTCCCATGTTCTTGTTATACTGAGCTTCCAAAACCAGACCTCTCTATCCTGTCCTTGCCACAAAACCACTGCAGCTTTTCATGGCCAATGAAATCAACTAGCAACTCTTCAGCATTCAAGTTTTTTTTTTTTTTTCCTCCAGTAATAGGAATTGAACTCAGGGGCACTTGACTACTGAGCTAGTCTCCAACCATTTTTCTTTTATTTTCTTTCTTTCTTTCTTTTTTTTGAGAAAGGGTCTTACTAAATTGCCCAGGCTGGACTTGAACTTGTGATCCTCCTGCCTCAGCCTTAAGTCACTGGGATTACAGGCACCTGCCACTGTACTGAGATATTCAGAGTTTTTCCTGCTTTTTCAATACCGCCTTCAGTGATCACTAAATGCTAAAATCATAATAAAGTCTTGCCTGTTCCCAAACCTGGTATTCATTGTTCTACCTTTGACCTTTTGAGCTTACTTTTTCCTCATTTTATAGATGACTTCCCTTCACCATCACTTATTGAAATCCTTTACATCATGCAATCCCCCCCACACACTTTTTTTTTTTTTTTTTTTGGTACTGGGGATTAAACTCAGGGGCATTCGACCACTGATACATCCCTAGCCCTATTTTGTATTTTTTTCTTAGAGACAGGGTCTCACTGAGTTGCTTAGCACCTCGCTTTTGCTGAGGCTGGCTTTGAACTCGTGCTCCTCCTGCCTCAGCCTCCTGGCCGCTGGGATTACAGGCATGTGCCACCGCACCCATTTTACAATCTTCACTTGTTTTGTTTTGTTTTGTGGTGCTGGGGATGGAACCCAGGGTCTTGTGCATGTGAGGCAAGCACTGTACCAACTGAGCTACACCCCCAGTCCTACAACCTCCATTTTAATGCTACTCTCACTAAACTGCTCTCTGATTCTCAAGCAGAAATCCCTTTACTTTCTCTTTGCCTTCCTAACATTTTAGTTCTATCTTTATTATGAAGTTCATTACATCCAACCTCATTACTAACAGAATGCTTGCCTACCCGGTTAGATTAATTCTGTGAAAGCAAAGATTATGGTTTACTCAGTTCAACTCAATAAATTTTGAAGTATCTAGTACATGCATATGAGAATATTTCTGCCCACAGAACTTAAAGTCTACTGAAAGAGACAGGCAGGATACATAAATAGCCATTTAAAAGTCTTGTTTTTCACTGGGCCCTGTGGTACACACTTGTAATCCTAGTGACTCGGGAAGCTGAGGCAAGATCACAAGTTTGAGGACAGCCTCAGCAACTTAGTGAGACCCTGTCTCAAAATAAGAAGGGCTGAAGATATAGCTTAATATTTGTAAAGCACCCCTGGGTTCAATTCCCAGTACCAAAAAATTTTTAAAAAGGCGGGTGGCGGGGAGGCTAAGGATAAAGCTCAGTGGTAAAGCACCCCTGGGTTTCAATCCCCAGTATTAAAAAAAAAAAAATCATGTTCTCAATCTAGGTAAGCTCCAACAGTGCCATGGAGGGAATGATTCCAAATGAAAGACCTCATGGAGAAGAAAGCATGTGAACTGGGCTTTGAGGGATGAGCAACTGATTCCAATGGTGAGGACAGGGGCATGTTCTGATCCTGAATCTCCCCCTCCATCTAGCCATCCGACTGGGCAGATCTGCTTCTTCTGGGAAGGGCTCAATTTCTAGCTAGCAGAGGAGAGGAGAGGAGAAGAGCTGGGGGTCAACCAGGGATGAGGAAAGGAAACTCACATCAGTGACATTGACGACTCCTATTTGTGGGGCTGACAAGTCGATGTCAAATGTCTTCTCCCAGTACGGCACCAGCTGTGGAGAGATCCAAATAGGGCAGCTTAGTGGGATCCAGGACTCCAGGAGGGTGAGTGTGAGGGTCAGCCCAGGGATAAGGAGAGGGGATCGAATTAACTGTCAATGGATGGGGGACAAGGTCCAGCAATAGGGCCTGAAAGCAGTGGGCAGAGCTAAGCAGAGAAAGTGGAAATTCCAAAGGGAAAGTATCAGGAGGGTCGGCTGGGCACTCCAGCCCCTTCTTTGCGATGAAAAGTTGATTGGAAACCCCTGTTCTGATCCTGGATCTGCTCTGATTGACCTTCTGACTTCAGGCAAATCACTTCTCTCTAGCTCTCAGTTCCTGCATATCTACACTAAGGTAGTTTTGTTGTAGCTGCTGTTTGTTTTATTTTGTTTTTTCAATACTGGGGATTGAATCCAGGGGCCTTCTACCACTGAGCCACATCCCCAGTCCCTTTTATATTTTGAGACAAAGTCTTGCTGAGACTGGCCTAGAAGTTGGGATCCTCCTGCCTTGGCCTCCAGAGTTGCTGGGATTACAGGCATGCGCCGCCATGCCCAGTTTAAAGTAGTAATACTTGGCAATCACGGATGTTGCTACATTTCTGTTTCTTCATTCAGTTATTTATCCAACTGTGAGTGCTAGTTGCTGGAGATTCTACTGAGGATAAAACCACCCGGAGAGTCGTGGAATCTCTGCTATGATTCTCTGATTGAGCGTGTACACTCATGTCCAGGGTTATGGTGCCCAGCTGCTTGTGAGAACTCTGCCTTTCTGGGAGTCAGTCTCCTCATGAGTGCTACCTGTGTAGCCTCTGCTCTGGGAATTGTGTTATGTCCCCTGACATTACTTTGGGTCCTCCTCTTCCCTTGCCCACATCACCCTTGAACATACAATACAATAGGGGCAACCTCCCAAGCCCCCCAACTGGGAGATGGTAATGGGATTTCTGAAACAAAGCCCCCACTCAGAATGTGCCACAATGCAAGGTCCCATGTTAGGGTAGCAGTGGCTGAGCAGGGCCCTTTACCAGAGGGAAGTCATCAGGGTCAATCCAGATGATGCTAAGATCAGGGTTGTCAGTATTATCTTGGGCCACAGACTTGAGAGTCTCTAAGAACTCGTAGCCATCTTGAAAGGAACAGAAATGAAATGAGTGAGATGGGACAGAGAGAAAAGAGATACAGGAAACGGGAATCCAGATCTGTTTCCCCACCTACCACAACTCCACATGTCTAGCCCCAGGCTGCTTGCAAGCTCTCTGGAATGCCTCCCACATGAGGCCTGTGCTCCTACAAGCAACTTGCCACCCCCTGCCTGCCCCCAGGTCAATCCCAGTGTTTCTCCCTCACCAGGATCAGCTTCCTCTGCAAAGGCCACAATGTGGATTCCATCCAGGTCATCCTCCTGTTGGGGATGGGAGGGGGGACGGGACAGAGTGGAGATCTTACTGTACTCTGTAAGGTTGGAGAGCCCAGACAGACTCCAGATGTTCCTTGAGCCTGGATCGCATGGACCCAACGCTAGCTGAGCCACATCCCCAGCCCTTTCTATTTATTTTGAGACAGGCTCTCAAAGTCACTCAGGCTGGCCTCGAACTTGCAATCCTCCTGCCTTAGCCTCCCAAGTCACTGGGATTACAGGCACTGGACCCACACATTCTTGTAATAGTGACTCTTTTCCAAGTGACACTGTCCGTTTTGGTTCCAGAACCCCCACACCTCCTCCTCTTGTAACCCCTTGGGTCTCTGCCCTTGTCATCTTTATCCACTTAATGTATGTCTCCTGATTCCTACCATGGTCTTCAAAACAGAACCACTACCACCCCTTGCTGGAGCACTGTCCTAGGACTTGCATCTTCAGCCTCCCCTGCTCCCCCCTCCCAGAACCTGGTCCTAGCCAGGGACACTCACCCAGGTCTCATACATACTCTCAGGCTTCAGTTTCCGAAGGGTTGATCTAGAAGAGACAGACAGAGAGGTGCTACTCAGTGGGTGAGAAGGACCCGGAGGGTCTCCAATAGCAGAGGCTGCCTGTGGGTCAGGCCCAGGGCACAGACAGCATGAAGTCCAGAACAAAGCCATCTGGCACAGCCTAAGCCCTGGGCAACAGGCCCAGATCACTGCGGGGTTAAAGCGATGGGGGAAGGGGTGTCAAGGGGACTGAAGAGAGACCTTTGGAGAAAGGTAAGAACTGAATATCAGGGAATTCATTCATTCATTTATTCGCTCATTTACTCATTCAGTCAAATTGAGGGTGTGTTATGTTCCAAGCCCTGAGCTAGGTGCTTGGTAGAGTCGACCCAGACAGACATGTTCCTGCTCTGATGAAGGGGGCCGTCTCCAGTGGGAAAGAGTAAGTAGTATTTATACTGATGAGTGGGTATTTTCAGTTGTGGAGTACTGTGACGGAAGAGAATTACGTGTGAGTATAGGGCAGCATTTCCCAACCTCAGTCCTTCTGACTTAGGTTTTAGGGCCTGGTGATTTTTGTTTTCTTTTTTTCTCTCTCTCTCCTTCTCTCTCTCTTTCATTCCCGGAGATTGAACCCAAGGGCGCACGACCACTGAGCCACATCCTCAGCCCTTTTTAGTTTTTATTTTGAGACAGGGTCTTGCTAAGTTGCCCAAGCTGGCCTGCTACTTGTGATCCTTCTGCCTCAGCCTCCTGAGTTACCGGGATTAGAGGTGTGTGCCATTGTACCAGGCAGGTCCTGGGTCATTTTCTGTTGTTGGTGGCTGCCTTGTGCACTATAAGATGTTAAACAGTATCCCTGGCTTCTAACCAGGAAATACCAGTAACACACCCAGCACCAAATCTGCCTGCAGATATTGCCAAATATCCCCTGGAGGGCTAAACCCTTCCCCCACCTCCCACTTCCTTCATCTCCCTGGAGAATTAAATGAGCAAAGACTTGGGACAGCTAGCTGGGGAGGCATGTGCCTGTAATCACAGCACCCCAGGAGGCTGAGGCAGGAAAATTCCAAGTTTGAGACCAGCAGAAAGTTAGTGAGGGCCTAAGCAACTTAGCAAGACCCTGTCTCAAAATAAAAAATAAAAAGGACTGGGTAGTAGCTCAATGGTAAAGTGCCCCTGGGGGTTCCATCCTCAGTAACATCCCCCCCACCCTGCTACGCACACCCCCCCACACACACACACACAAAAGGACATGGTACAGATCAGGGTAAAATCCCAGTTTTGACACATACTCCCTGTCACTGAGGTTGAAAAAGGACTTAAATATAACAATAGCTACAGAAGATACCTTGCATTTTCAAGCCTGACCACACACAGGCACTCAGCATTCACTTATTGACAGAGATTATTTAAATCACAATCAATGAATTACATCACAATGAACTGTACACATTTACAGAGGCCCTTGTCTGTGTAGGATGCAACTATTGGGTTGCAAAATATTGTAGGAGCTGGGTGTGGTGGTGCACTCCTACAATCCCAGCAATTTGGGAGGCTGAGGCAGAAGGATCACAAATTTGAGGCCAGGCTGGGCAACACAGTGAGACCCTGTCTCTATAAAAGGGGTCAGGGAATATAGCTCAGTAAGGAGGGCCTCTGGGTTCAATCCCCAATGCACCACACACACACACAGTGCAAAATTACCAGTGTATCTATCAGTGAGCAACCAATGCTCAGAAGTGTGTTCATCCAGGGGAGACCAGCTTGCCAGTTAACTGGGGTTCCCCAGCCCGTCTCATAGACTGGGGCTCTAGCCTCAGAGGACCCTACCCTGCTTAGAGGGAGCACCGGTCCTCACCTCCTGTGCTCCTCCACAAAGTTGACAATCTCCTCTTCGCTATTGGGTTTGTCTGGGATAGTCACAGGCTCTTCCATGAAGGCCTCATAGAAATCGATCTCATTCAGCTTCAGGGTCAACTTTTTTGCCACCTTTCGGGAGCAGATGCAAGGGGAATAGATAGAGCAGGTGATGCAGGGTCACAGTGAGAAGCAGTATTATGGGGGGACAAACATTAGAGAGTTAGAGAACCTGGGACTTTGTCACTGCCACTGTGACACTGGACAAGAGTCTTTTTTTTTTTTCTGGGCAAGAGTCTTAACTTCTCTGGTCTTCAGTTTGACAGGAGAAGGGTGGGTTAGATAATCTAAAGCCCTCTTCCCTTCATCTCTAAAATCTCTAGGGAAAAGAGGAGCTGGATTTGGGGTGGGGTGTGCCAGCATGTAGGATGGGACCAGGTCCCCTCAGGACTGGGAGAGGAGGCTGGGGGGCAGCGTAAGGGTGGAGGGAGACCCAATGTGGCCGCGAGGAGGAGAACCTTGCTGTCGAAGGTGGCAAAGAAGGGGATGTAGGGATGAAACTCTTCGGCCGCGTCCTCGTAGGCTTTGTAATCTGAGGAGGGAAGGTAGAGTCAGTCTGGAATCAGAGGCCGCCAGGGCTTCTCCCCAGTTCTTCGCTGGTAGGAGGGTTCACTCCGAGACCCACCCCCTCTAGTCCTCGGAGAGGGGGTAGAGCACAGAGGGCTTAGTCAGGGTGCTGCAGGGGCCTGTCTGAAACCCTGCCAGGGAGGTGAGAGCAGGGGTTGGAGCCCACCATGCAGGAGGAAGATCAGGGCAGGGAATTAGGAGGCCAAGATGCCAGGAAGGCGGAGGAAGTGGGAGGCCGATTGACAGGTGAGACGGGGGCCAGGGAGGGGAGCAGGAGTGTGGGGGTTACCCACGCTCTGAGTCTTTGTTCTTGAAGTAGCCAATGAGTTTGATCTCGTCCTCGATATTTTCAAATGCCTGCAGCTCCCGTTCACCCTCGATCAACTCCACAGGGTCCTCCAGGACCTGGAAGAGCGGGGACAGTGTTTCTGTCCTCAGTGACCAGAGAGGGATGGAGGGAGAAGGTGGGGACGTGAAGGAGGGACGAGAAGTTGACAGAGTGTACGTGGGTGTGCAGTGTATGAACTGTGTTACATGCTGTATGTTGTGTGTTGTGCACTGTGTGATGTGATTTGTGTGTTTTGTGTGTGATATACATATATGATGGGTATATGTTGTGTGGTGTGTTTGTGGTATACCTGTGTGTGGTGTGTGTCATGTTAGATGCATGTGTGGTATGTTGTGCATGTTGTGTTGCGTGTTTGGTGTATGACCTTGTGTGTCTTGTGCTGTGTTGTATGGTCTGTGTGTTGTGTGTCTGGTGTGTATGGTGTGTATATGTGATGTGTGTTGTGTGTCCTATGGGGTGTGTGGTATACATGTGTGATGTGTATTATGTCTGGTATGTGACATGTGTGATGTGTGTTTGGTGTGTGTATGTATGTATGCATGAAATGTGTTGTGTGGTATGTGCATAGTGTGCCATATGTATTGTATGTGTTGCATTGTGTGTGTTGTGTTCTGTTATGTGTGCTGTATGTTGTGTGTTGTGTTGTGTCTGGTGTGTATGGTAGACATATGTGATGTGCGATGTGTGGTGTACATATGTGATGTGATACACATGTTTTATATCTGGTGGATAACGTGTGATCTGTGTTTGGTGTATGTGGTATGCATGATGTGTGTTGCATGATATGTGTGTGATATGTGTCATGTGGTGTGCATGTGTTTGTGTTGTGTGGCATGTGCTGTATGTTGTGTGTTGTGTTGTGTCTGGTGTATGTGGTATACATATGTCATGTGTGTTATGTGGTATGTGTAGGGTGGGGGGGGTAAAGTTGGGGTTAGCAAGGATCATGGGGCAGTGGAGTCTTTAAGCAAGGTGATCCAGTCCAGGGGAGTCCTCACATCAAGCAGAAACTCCACCAGGGTGTCAGCTGAAAACTCGCCATCATACTCAATGACTTCGTCTCCCTTGAACACATAAACGCTGTCCTCTTCAACGAGTCCTAGGGAGTGAATGGAAGGTGAGCCATGACCCCGGTCTTCCCACGGATTCCTGAGTCCAGAACCCGGGTCACAGCCCACTCCACCATCCCATTGGACACCACATTTTCCACCTCTCCCTTTCTCTGTCCCACCCACTTCCACTGTCCCTTATCCCTACATCCCTGGTGTCCACAATCCTGGCTTGAGCCAGGAGGCTAGCCTGGCCCCAGGGGATCTCCAGGGAGAAGATGAGGGGATCAGCTAGGGTGTAAGGGGAGGCAACAGGGAGATATAGATTCTAGCAGCATTGTGGTGCAGTCCTGCTATCTCCTCTGAGAACTCCGGTGGCTAATTCTGTGTCCTGCCCTTTAACATTGCTATTACTGACCAGATGACTTCATTATTACTAACCAACCCTCCCCCACCCACATCCGGAGTCTGGTCTCGAATGTGTGCTGCCCCCTGGTGGCTGGGCACTATAACACCCAGCTAAGGTTCTGGAACGGGAGGGGTTGGAAGAGGAGATTGCATGGTTTCCCCAGCCTTGCCTGGATTCCTGGCTTCCCCTTTCTCTCCAGAACCTGGCCCTGTGTCTAGGGAAATAGAAAGCCACCCCACCTCATGCTGGGATATGAGTACAGAGTCTCTATAAGGAACAGGCTGGGACCCACCAACACAAGTAAAGAGTTCTCCAGCCCCTCAGAGCCCAGGGCTATCCCCAAGTCCTCCAACCTAGGCCTCCCCATCCCACAGGCTGCTTCCCCTTCTTGCTCCTCCCTCCCTTCCTTTACCTAGTTTCTTGGCCACGGCTGCGTCCTTCTCAGAGTCCACCAGCCCGAAGCCAACACCCTTGTCTTCTAGGACTTGGGCTGCTAACTAGAGGGAGGGGTTAGAGTTAAAATTAGTCCTTGGAATTTTTTTCCCCCCTGCAGTCCTGGGGATTCAACCCAAGGGTTATCCACTGAACCACATCTCCAGCTTAGAGTCTCGCTAAGTTGCTGAGGCCGGCTTTGAACTTGCGATCCTCCTGCCTCAGCCTCCTGAGCTGCTGGGATTACAGGCCTGAGCCACTACACCTGGCTCCTGGAATTCTTATTACCTCTTCTCCCCGCCCCATGGGTACAGGAACTCTAAGAGTTGACCTTGGCCTTATGCTAAGATCCAGAATATCCCCAAATTCCCTACAACTTCACCATTTCTGCATTTAGTTCAACTTTAAGTTTATGAGTATTTATTGCTCAATTGTAGTATGCTTGCTATGTTGAACTTGAAAGCACTAAGCTTGACAATATACAGTTCCTGAGGAATGCTGGGGAATCTGGCTTTCGAGTGACTGAGGGACCCTTTTCTCCTGTACTCTGTTCCAGTCAAAGGTGAAACTCAGCATGGGGATAATGTTAGAATCCTGAGATCCTTCCAAGTAACTACCAACACAAGAATTTTTGCTGGTGGGTGTAGAGGGTCTGGTCATGTTGCTGAGGAGTGGGGAAGGCCAGGGAGTTGAGAGTAGAGGTCACCAATTGACGAGAGACTGGCAGAGACTAGACAGTTTCTTTCACACTGAACTTTGGCCAGTCCTTAGACTGTGGACAGTCCCTGCCCCCAGAAGCCTACCAGCTCAACACTCAATCCTGATTCACTCTTCTGTGGGCACAGAATGCAGCTTTACCCCACCCAACATTCAGGCACCACTGTGATTTTTAGGGGGACAGGGAAAGGAGGCAGATGGCAGGTGGATGGCCAGGGATACTGAGCGCTTAGGATAAAAATACTTGCCTCATTAATCAGAGGGTGGGGGGTGCTCTGGCATTCAGCAGAGGCAAACAGAAATGAGAGCCTGTGGTCTCAATGTCTCACCCTGAAATGCTTTATGCTCTGGTCAACCCGGGGCCCATCTGCACTGCCAGACCAGAGAAGGGGCTGAGGAAACTTGGACAAGGAAACTCAAATACATTCCAGCTCCTAGAGGGGTATGTGCCACCACATCTCCAATTCTAGGGTTTCTTCTTCTTGTTATTTTCCATTTTCATTTTAGAGTAGTCATCTCTGCTTTGGATCTGAAGTCAGATTGGGGGTGAGGAATCTCATTCTACAAAGAGAAGATATTCTGAAGCCTCCTTCAACTATAGAATTTTCCATTGAAGATATCCAGCTTGATCTAATAGAGCCAGATAGGGAACTAGGGGTCAGGGAGGAAGAAAGAGGGGGCTGGGAGACCAATGGGAGGCATGGTGGTCTTTAGGAGATATTGAAACATTTATCTTTAAGTGACAGGTGAATATGATATCAGTAGCATTTAATTTTTTTAAAAAAATATTTTTTTTTATTTTTAGTTGGACACAATGCCTTTACTTCACTCATTTATTTCTATGTGGGGCTGAGGATTGAACCCAGGGTCTTACACATGTGAGGCGAGCGCTCTACCGCTGAGCCACAAACCCAGCTCCAATAGCATTTAAACTTATGCTCATTTTGGATCCCATTGGAATGCAGCCCCTAAATGTATGAAGAGGGAGCATGTTCTGGTTAGGAGAGTATATTGGTGTGCTGGGGGTGCAATACATAGTACTACGTCCTAGTTCTTCCCTTGCCCCCAAATACCTCCCTTTCCCCTTTTCACCCTCCTTCTGAGCCAAACCTAGATTCACCAGCCTCCTACAACTTGGGGGGCAATCACCCCGCAGCGTCTCTTCTGCAGTTATCTAACTGTGGTAGTACTTTTGGGTTGCTGAGTCTATTTATCATTTGGCTAAGGCCACAGGCCAGTTGTATCCTGTTGGTCAAGACAAAAGGTCCTCCTACACTGCCCCCACCCCCCCCAGATCCCACCCCTCAAAAGATCTCCCTGGGGTTGTGTCATAGGACTTGCAGAGAGGGGCTGGGCATGCGCCACAGGCCTGCAGTCTCCCACTCACCTCTAGGATCAGCTCCTCCATCTCAAATTGTCTTTGTGAGGCCTTGTCATCCTCAGGGGGTTCGTGGTAAAGGAGTGCCAGCACCTCGTACTTCTTGAACACATTCTTGTAGTTCTTTGCGTTGACATTGATCACACGGTCCACACCATCGTACTCAGGAAAGTCCAGCCCTTCCTCCCCTTGGACCCCTGACTTGGGAGTCCCCAGCACCAACAGTAACAGCAGTGCCTGTCTCAGACCTGGCTCCATCCTGGCCCCCATCCTGTCTGTAGTACTCCTGGAGGTAGAGGGATCTGGGCTGCTTCTCCTGATCCAGAGGAGGTTAGCTGGGGACAGGGAAGGCCCCCTAGGTACCAAATCCTGAGTTAGGGGCTCTACGTGGGGGTGGGGTAGGGAGTGGCCCAGAGCAGCGGACACTGCCGGGTCCTGGAGAAACTGCCCAAAGAGCCAAGAGAAAAAGGGTCAGGAGGAGGAATAAGAGCAGGGGGCGGGGAGGGAACCGGAGCTGCCCCCTGAAATTGGCACCCCTCGGTCCCCACCTGGTCCTGTCTAAATATGTCTCCGTGGTTGGCAGGAGAGACAGATAACCTTCCCAGGCTAGGACAACTCCATGCGGGCCGGAATCCTCCCACATCCTACACCTCTCCCCCAAGCTCCCAGTCTCTCCTTCCCCCCCTCCCCCATGTCCAGGGCTCCTCAGCCCCTGTCCCCATGCAGGCCCTAAGAGCTCATCACCATATTAAGAAAGGAGAAGGGAGAGACAGTGATCTAAAAATAAGACCAGATGAGTCGGAGGTAAGTGAAGCTGAGACTGGAGGAGGGGAGGCAGGGGGTAACTAGGGATCACCCAGGGTAGGGTGAGGGTAACAGAAGGAAATGCAGGTGTGTTCTGGGGCAGAGGCTAAACTGATAGTAGAGGACCAAAGAGACAAGTGTAGGACTGCTTCCACACCCTAAAATCTGGGAATCTTCTAGGGGTGAAGTCTGTTTCTTTGATCCTGTGAAAGAGAGCGGGGGAGGGGGCAATAAAACACAGTCTGGGATGCAGGCAAGAGACCCCCTGCCGTTCCCTTTAAAGAATCAGGACCAAGGATGAGATCATTCTCTGAATAAAAGATGGAGTGGAGTCCAAGACTGGCGACCTGGCTTAGCTCCAGCCAGTTTCCTATGCTTCACTCAACATTCCTGACTGGGGAATGCAGGGGAAGGACAGGGCTGGCCCAGATCCCATCCCGCAGGATGCAGATTTGGGGTTTCTTTACCCAGATGGCCCACCAAGAGGAGGGGAATGTCATTTGGCTGCCACCTCCCGTGTGCACTCTCTGCCCTGAGCCTAGGGGACCGGTTTTCTAGGGCACAGTAGGAAGGGAGGATTCCCCAGGCTGAATGATTCTAAAGACAGCTAATAGCTACGGTTTATTCCTATGTCGTTGGCAAGACAAAGACAGGATCAGGCATAAACACTGGAGAAAAAAAAAATTAACAGGAGGAAAACCTGAAGAGGCGGGCCCTGTCAGTTGATCCTGTGCACCTGAGACCTAAAGCAGCTTGGGGAGAAAGGGCTGTCAAGTCTGGATTCCAGCTTGGAAGTGAAAACAGAGTAACTGAGTTCAGCTCTGGGTCCCTAGAAGGATCATTTCCATAGCTCCCCAAGGCTGTTATCACGCACAGGTAAACTGAGGCATGAGGGAGACCATGCAGAGACCAGATCAAAGTCAGATGACCCTACCCCACTCCCAAGGTGTCTCTCATTTTGGAAGTACCACGTTTATTTTGCATTTAGGCGAGGGCATGGAATTGTATTAGCAGGATAATTTTTGCCCACTGCCATGGGGCAGACCTTACATAGCAAAGTGAGGAAGGCCACAGAAAATCTCAAGAGCATGGCAGGACCGAGTCCAATAGGAACAGCTGTCACAGTAGCAGGAGAGGCCAAATCTAGCTCAAGCATGGCACATTACAGCTGAGGAGATCTCAGAATTCCACCTCCTGCTCTCCCAGGAGAGCAACTGACGTGCTAGAGCCAAGAACCCTAGCCAAGATGGTGGGGAGCAATGGGCAGGCCTGCCCAGAAGTAGATGACCCAGATGATGACCGGCCTCGATCTCTTACTTCTGCAGCATTCTGGGGAGAGGGAAACATTTGAACAGAGACAATGGGACATTAGACTTATTCCATGATCAATGGGACCTTTTGCACACACCCCTCCTCCCAAAAAGGGCGTGAGACAGGACTATGAGGTGACCCTGGCCTGCTCCTTCTCCTCATCCTCTCCTGCAGTCACTGCTCCCTAGGGGTTGCCCTTTTTGGCTCTAGTTCTACCCTTACTCTTTCCGGCTCCTGTACCCGCCACCCCGGCTCTCTCTCTGATGCTGGGCTCTCTATTTTCTCCTCAGTCCCCTTCCCTCTAGGCCCCTTGCCTCCAGGCTCTTTGGACTTATCACGCCTCAGCCTCTGGTATCAAATGACCCTGAGTTGGGGCCTCTGTATTTTTAACCCACCAGACACCCAAAGCTCCTGCTACTGAAACCCGAGGAGCCAGCCCCTCTGCACTCCCCCTCCCCAGCTCACACACATACCTCCTGGTCCTCCCATCTTCCAGAGTCTAGTTCAGCCATGTCAGCAGCCAGGGAAGGACCCCAGACGGACACAGCCCTGTCCCTAGGAACCCTTGTATTGGAAGAGAGAGCCTGAGGAGGGGCTGGTGGAGGGGAAGGGAGGTGGGCTACCCCTGTCCCCTGGGATTGCCTGCTCTTTGCCAGCCCATGGTCCCTCATCCTCCAGATCCACCCACGACCTCTCCTCCTTCACCCTCCTATTTTGTTAATGTTTTGTTTTTCTGTTTCGGCCCAGCCCTTACTATAAGACTAGGCTGAAGAGTTGTTAAAGGCACAACTTCTAGAATCAGACAGACCTGGGTTTCCTCAGCTACGGAATGGTGTGGTAGGACTACATTTGCTTGAATTAATTGATGGTGTGTGTGTAGCCTTTGTCCCAGTGCCAGGCCTAGAATGCAGTTACTTATTACATGTGTTTTGTTTCTGGTAACAGCTGATAGTTCCCCCCAGCTTTTCTTAGCATTTCTGTCTTGCTCTGTGTACTTCTGGGCGGACCCAACCCTTTATTTTATTTTTTTTCCTCTCAGTAAGTACTAGGGGGTTGAACCCAGGGGCACTCTACCATTGAGTTATAGCCACAGTCCTTTTCTATTTTGAGACAGGACCTCAAAGTTGCCCAGGCTGGCCATGAACGTGCGATCTTCCTGTCTCAGCCTCCCGATTTGCTGGGATTCCAGGTGCAAGTCACTGCACCCCGCTGAGACTCTTCTAGTGCTACAATTCTATGGTCTGTAGTTTGAGGAAATCCAAGGCAGAAACTAAATGAGTGGCCTCACCAGCCGTGGGCCTGGGGGTATGTGTGCATTCCGTGGCCCCCTTTATAGAGTGCAGTTCAGCTGATCACCTCTCACCCTCCCTCTTCCAGTCTCTGATCACAGCTAAACTTTTGGGGGCAGTTACTAGTCCCTTGCTCTCCAGGGGACAGAGAGTTAAGATGGGGGATATGGATTGGGGATGCAGTGATAGAGGGCTTACCAATGCTCAAGTCCCGGGGTTCAATCTCCAATTCTAAAAGGGGGGTGCTTAACAGCCCTCAAGGGGCAAGGATGCTTGATTCTGCCATTTTCTTTTTCTTTCTTTTTGTGATGCTGGGGATTGAACACAGGGCCTTGTGCATGTGAGGCAGGTACTCCACCAACTGAGCCAGCCCCTAGGGATCCCCTTCCACCTCAACTTAGGTTGCTTACAGACTATCCTTCCCTGTTACCATGAAGATGTAGGGATTCCCACTCCCCAAAAATCAGATGGAACACATTCAGTTTGGTGAGAGCTGTTCTAAACATTTACTCTCTAGACTGGCTCCTGGATTCTATAGGACTATGTCCCTCCCTGCTGGGCTCCAGCCAGGTGCAGGCTGGGATTCCCCTAACCCACCCCACAATGCCCTCAGTCCAGCCTAGGATTGCTCTCTCTCTCATCCAGGGTAATTTGTCCCAGTGTCTTCAGCCCCCAACTCGTAGGCTCGCTCAGATATTGTGTCAAACTCATAGTTTGGGCTTCAAGACACGCCTCCTCATGTGAAGTCGTCTTCTTCTGAGTTTAGTAGTATGTCTCCCTCTCCAGCCAGCCTGCGGAGGAGGAGAGATCAGGGTGAACTGCGAGAAGGCAGCAGGGGAGCCTGGCAGAAGGGAAACAAGGAGAAGGTTGGGGGCCTGTGGTCTGGAACATGAACAGGGTGGTGGAGTCAGGGACAAGAGGGCTGGGCTCCAGGCATAGTAAAGTGACATGGGGGGATGCCATTGAGTCCTGAGAAGCCAGGCCTGATGGGAGAGCTTATTAGGGGATGGTGACCCCCTCCTTTAGAACAGGGCTGGGGAGCCTCACCTCCAGGCCGTTGACGGATGATGAGTTTCCTGATTTCGTCATAGGCGAAGATAAGAATGCTGTAGGGGAGGGCGCAGAACCACCAGGCTAACCTGTAGAGATCAAGATTTGGCTAATGTGGCTGAAGTTACAGAGGCCAGAAAAGAACACGCTCAGAGGACAACACGCCTCGGGAGTCGCGTGTTTCATGTACGTGCTCACGTGTGGCTGAGACTGTGCCGGAGACAGTCAGTGAGTAAGATAAAGTTGATTCCCATCTTTGAGGAGGTCAGAGTCTGGGGGGTTAGTGACTGGGCCAATAACGCGATAAATGTCATTTTCAGAGGTACATCCAGTGTTCACAGGGACTGTCCGTCGACTTTCATGGAACTGCAGAGGGAGATTCCCTTTGCTTTCTTTATGCTCTAGATCTTGAACTTAACAAAGGGGAGGTTGCTAGAGCAGGATGGGTTTATCTGAGACAATCCCCCGACATCTAATATGGAGATATTCTGCCAAGAAAACAAAATAACAAACACACTCACACACACACACACACACACACACACACGCACATACACATGCACACACATACACACACATATAGGATTCCATATACATTTGTAAAAATATGTACATATATGTGTATATATAATTTCATATTGCAAAAACAGGGATGTGTTTTTTTCTGCCTGAGCCTGTGCCTTTTCCTTTTTTTTTTTTTTTTTT